>NW_006922277.1:330415-342902 GCF_000298275.1 Orycteropus afer afer | reverse complement strand
AACAGAAGATTTCAAAGAGCAGCTCGAGAAGACAAAGTCAATTATTATAATGAAATGTGCAAAGACATGGAGTTGGAAAGCCAAAAGGGAAGAACACACTCATCATTTCTCAAGCTGAAAGAACTGAAGAGGAAATTTAAACCTCAAGTTGCAATATTGAAAGATTCTATGGGCAATATATTGAATGATTCAGGAAACATCAAAAAAAGATGGAAGGAATACACAGAGGCACTGTACCAAAAAGAATTGGTTGATGTTCATCCATTTCAGGACCTGGATCAAGAACCAATGGTATTGAAGGAAGAAGTCAAAGCTGCACTGAGGGAAGTGGTATAAAACAAGGCTCCAGGAATTGACACAATACCTATTGAGATGTTTCAACAAACAGATGCTGCAATAGAAGCACTCACTCAGCTATGACAGGAGATTTGGAAGACAACTACCTGGCCAACTGACTGGAAGAGATACATATTTGTACCCATTCCAAAGAAAGGTGATCCCACAGAATGTGGAAGTCATTAAACAATATCATTAATATCACATACAAGTAAAATCTTACTGAAGATAATTCAAAAAATAGTTATAGCAGTATATTGACAGAGAATTTCCAGAAATGCAAGCTGGATTCAGAAGGGGTTGTGGAATAAGGGATATCGTTGCTGATGTCAGATGGATCCTGGCTCAAAGCAAAGAATACCAGAAAGATGTTTACCTGTGTTTTATTGACTATACAAAAGCATTTGATTGTGTGGATCATAACAAATTATGGATAACATTGAGAAGAATGGAATTCTAGAACACTTAATTGTGCTCATGAGGAACTTGTACATGGACCAGGAGGCTGTCGTTCAAACAGAACAAGGGGACACTGCATGGTTTAAAATCTAGAAGGGAGTGTGTCAGGGTTGTATCCTTTCAGCATATTTATTCAATCTGTATGCTGAACAAATAATCCAAGAAGCTGAACTATATGAAGAAGAACATGGCATCAGGATTAGAGGAAGACTCATTAACAACCTAAGTTATGTAGACAACACAACTTTGCTCACTGAAAGTGAAGATGACTTGAAACACTTACTGATGAATATTGAAGACTGCAGTCTGCAGTATGGATTCTGTCTCTATATAAAGAAAACAAAGATCGTCACAATAGGACCAATAAGCAGCAGCATGATAAATGGAGAAAAGATTGAAGTTGTCAAAAACTTCATATTATTTGGTTCTACAATCAACACCAATGGAAGCAGCAGTCAAGATATCAGACATTGTATAGCACTGGGCAAATCTGCTTCAAAGGCCCTCTTTTAAGTGCTGAAGAGAAAGATGTTTACTTGAAGACTAAAGTACACTTGACACAAGCCATGGTATTTTCAATTGCCTCACATGCACGTGAGAGCTGGACAATGAAAAAGGAAGATCAAAAAAGAGTCGATGCTTTTGAGTGGTGGTGTTGGCAAAGAATGCTGAAAGTACCATGGACTGCTAAAAGAACTAATAGATCTGTCCTGGAAGTGCAGCTAGAATGCTCCTTGGAAGCTAGAATGGCCAAACTTCATCTCACCTAACCTAATTTGTTCATGTTGTAAGAAGGGACCATTCCCTGGAGAAGGATATCATGCTTGCCAAAGTGAAGGGACAATGAAAAAGGGGAAGGCCCTCAATGAGATGGACTGACACAGTGGCTGCAACAATGGGCTCAAGTATAGCAAGGATCATGGGGCTGGCACAGGACCAGGCAGTGTTTTGTTCTGCTGTACATGAAGTCGCTATGAGTCAGAGACAAATTGACAGCACCTAACAATATCTGTGCTTGTCTACACACTGGTAGCTCTGGTGGCATAGTGTCTAAGGCATTTGACTGCTAACTAGAAGGGTAGTGGTTCAAACCCACCAGCCACTCCTTGGAAGAAAGGTTGGGCAATCTACTTCCGTAGCGATACCTCCTCAGAAACCCAAGGAGGGGTCACTATGAGTAGGATCCAGCTCAACGACAATGAGTTTGGTGTTTTTTTTTTTTTTTTTTGGTTCATTTTCTGAAAGTCCTTAGGTGAAGCAAATGATTAAAGCACTTGGCTGGCTAACCAAAAAGTTGGCAGTTCAAGGCCACCCATAGTGCTTGGAAGAAAGGCCTGGCAATCTACTTCTGAAAAATCAGCCATTGAAAACCCTATGGAGCACACGTCTACTGTGACACACATAGGATTGCATGAATTGTAGTCACCTATATGGCAACTAGTGGTATCTTCCAAAATCCCCTTGGGTAAGACCCAGATGCAGACCCTTCCTGTCACCTCTTCCTTCTCTACACTTTCTGGTGTGGGCATCACACCATTAGTCTTTGGTTATACTCTACCTGGAACTTTTCTCTAACTGTTTCTTATGCATTTGTATTGATGCCTCAACTCATACAGACTGTTAACTCCATAGAGGCCAGAACTGCTTCTTATATTTCTCTTGTCCTTTCCCTCCACTCAATTACAACACCCAGAAGTCCCTTATATAATATGTACAGATTGATTGCAGTAGTCATACTACTTTTCAATCATTTCACAACAAAATTACGACTAAAGGCATATAAAAATTCCACAGAACTTTTTTTTAAAATATGAAGATAGAGGTACAGTAACACCTATATGCAGATTCTATTAAGAGTCAATTTTCCTTTGGCAGGAGAGGTTCCCTCTCTCACAATGAGAGAATCTGTACATGAAGCTCCAAGCCCATCACAAATGTTAAAAGTCCTTATTTTAAAAGTCCTTGAAAAATTGGCACTTGGGATGCAAATGTTTATCTCTTATCATGATAACAGTAGTTTCTATAGCCCTGAGCCCAGAAGAGCAATATATTCCATCCACCACAGTCCCTGAACAAGTGCTAGATTTCCTGAAATTGATGGGTTATTGTGCAGAAAGAGGAAAAGAAAAACTTTTCACCTAAGTCCAAGGAATGAGGTGAAGAACAATAGAGGCAGCTCTCTGGGAGAATGGCTTCGCTACAGGCAGGATTGAGCAACACTTTGAAATCTTCCACCATCCCCATCCCATGCTGTCTCCAGCCTGGTGTAGGCTTTCATTTATCCAGTTATCAGTAGCCAGGGGGAGGGGAGGTTTCATTCTCCAGCTGTTGTGTCATTTCCCTTGATAAGTCCTAAATTGACAGAGTTATTCGACACCAAAGGAGCCTTCCTGTGGTAGGCATTTTTTTTTTTTTTTTTTTATGTGCCGTTTCAGGGGACAAAGGCGGCTGTGTCACTAACTGCTATGGGGAAAAAAAGACATTGTTGTTCTCACAGCTCCATAGCATGCTCTTCTGAGGAGCTAATGCAAACATAAGAAATTAGGCAACATTTGCTGTCTCCTGAAGAAACCCTGATGGTACAGTGGTTAAAGTGCTTGGCTACTAACCAAAAGGTCCATAGTTTGAACCCATCAGCTGCTATGCAGGAGAAAGATGTGGCAGTCTGCTTCCATAAAGATTACCCTTTATGGAGGGCAGTTCTACTCTGTACTATGGGGTCACTATGAGTCAGAATTGACTGAACATCTACTCACCTGGCTTCATTAGTGATCTGGTGAAGGAAAAATGCCAAATACTATTTCCTTCAAGGACATTTTTAGCATGAAAGATCTCAAGCAAGATGTTTTAATTCAAAACCCTTCAGTTTTCATATTTGTGCACATTTGAACAAATTTACAGGCAAAATGGAGTTACCTTCCCTATAGGAAATGCTGTTATTTGTTAAACCCTAAGAAACATGCTTTTATGTTGTGAAATAAAACCACTTGCTGTAGATTTACTTGGGATAGAAACATCTCTAAGGATGATTTATAGAGTTGAGGATGGGAGCTTGGTTGCCTCACCTGGGAGACAAAAAGAACATTCCACAACACCAATTTCCCCACTGCTTTGTTATTAAAGAGAGCCACTTTCTTATAAACCATAATAAACAGATATGACTTGGATGTGTGTTGATGTATTGATCCTATTTTTAAAAACATCTCCACAGATCCTCAAACGGCAGCGGGTGAGGTGGATGGGGTTAATCTGGAAGAGATCCGAGAATTTGCCAAAGCTTTTAAAATCCGGCGCCTGTCCCTTGGCCTGACCCAGACTCAGGTGGGACAGGCTCTCAGTGCCACAGAGGGCCCCGCGTACAGCCAGTCGGCCATCTGCAGGTAACCCGTGCCCGCATGCTGTCACCTCTCCTGGCTGGGCCTCCTTTGTCTTCGCAGCTCAGGTTTTCTTCATCGGGTGGGCAAAGCTGAGCGGCCGCAGAAGGGAACAAAGTTGGGGTAGCTATATGTTAGGATTGGTAGTCTATAATGGCAATAATGGTGCTGAAACAGACTCGGGGTCCTGGCTTGATAACTCCTGTCAACTCGCAAAGAACCTCCAAGGTGGTCTTGGTACAAACACACAACCCTAGGCCAGGGGGCTTCCCTCTGGGCCCACCCTTCCATGCAGGGAGAGTCATCCTTTCCTATCTGCAAAGAGGGATCCTGAGCAAATGTTATGAAGCTGCTAATCCTCATTTGTGTTAACGTTCCCACCATCTCTGCCCAGGGATGGATCTTATGATTTTCCAAGAAAAGGCACATCTGAAAAAAACTAACTATCTCATTACCTTGAAGA
This sequence comes from Orycteropus afer afer, assembly GCF_000298275.1. Taxonomy (NCBI): domain Eukaryota; kingdom Metazoa; phylum Chordata; class Mammalia; order Tubulidentata; family Orycteropodidae; genus Orycteropus; species Orycteropus afer. The sequence continues at coordinate 338,270 of NW_006922277.1, read as the reverse complement.
ATGATTTAACTTGCCTTCCCAGACACAGCTTTCAAAGCACATTTGGAAAAGAGCAGCTGCTTTCAAAGCTTAGAAAAGGGGAGTGAGAACCTGGCCTACCCTGCTCCCCCACAATTAAATAAACAAGTGATCCAGCCTTGGATGTGTTCAAGTTGATCTGGGTTAAGTCATCAGAGACAGATCCCGTGCATGCATGTGTGTTGCACTAATCCCATGTTTATGCATGAGGTAACAAAGGCACTTCGGTAAGAGCTTTTTCCTCTTGGGCAATGCCTTATGAGTCCTCCTCCATCAGGAAAAGCCAAGAAACCAACTCTAAACTCATTTAAGTGGATTTTGTTCTTGGTGATCCATGAAATGCTGTCTTTTTATCTGCTCTTTATACTTTTAATGTATTCCCCAAAGGACGGAAGTGTACTTTTCCTGCAGTTTAAGACTAAGGTTATAAATAACATCAGTATGGGGTAGTAGCTTGCAGCTCACATTTTGTTCAATGATTTTCCATAAAACCCATTGATTGTTGTTAAATACAAAAAGCACCATAGGATCCTCTCACTTCTATGGCCTCCCCTACTGTTTTTTCTTATAAGATACCTCCCTGTAGAAAATAACCTTTATTCAGTCTATACAAGGATACTACTGCTGGGAAATTTGTTTCAAGGCTTGTATATGTTATTCCAAACAACATGTACCAAAGCATCAACACTAACAAGGAGCATCAATGATATGAATACTGCTGCTCCCTGTTGGGAAACATTAATTTTGTTTCATCTTGACAGGCTTGTGATAAAGGCAGCCACAGGTTTTTAGGTTGTTGCCAATTCATTACTGTTGCTAAATTCCTCTTCGGCTTATTTTTCAGTCCTACAACGCAATTTCCTTATTTTAGTTTAAGTGCTATCTCATGTTTTAACTAATCCCCTTAGTGTTTCTTGGGCATTCCCTATCAAGTATGTTGATTCCTAAGGTCTTCTTCAGAGAGGTAGAGCCAGTACAGCTATGGCTGAAATGAAAAGAGACCTTGGAAATTCATTCTATAATAAAACATGCCAGATGCCTTGATTCACTTCCTTTCTCTAGCTTCCAGATAACCTTAAGAGCTATCTACCAAGAAGAGTGGAAAATACTGAATGAGACCTAGCTCTTATGTTGGAACCATTTCAGTTAATTTAAAGGGTCAAAGGAATCTGCATTCTAGCCTACACACTCATGTGCCACCTTCTTATTACCTTTGGTGACTTCTAGGCTCTGCTTTGACAAGTCACAGAGAGGAAAAGACACCTCCAATGCCCTGGACATCTTTATCTCAAGCTTTGCCCCCTAGTGCTGTGGCAGCTGTAAAGCCTGCATCAAGCTATCAAGAATTTAGCCTTTGGGGCTTTTATGGTAAACAATGGCAAAATGTGGTGTGTGGCAAATTAGCAAAGTAGGGATAATCTTAGGGGAGTTTGCCACAAGTGACAAGCTTGTGAAATGACATTAAATGGTTACCTTCCTTGGTACTGAAAGCAAACTGGAAATTGGACTGTTAAAAAATAACTCCTAGAACTACACATGGAAGTGTATGCTATGGAGATCACATTAAAATTTGATACTATTTTTGTTGCTTGCCACAAGATAAGATCTCTAAAATATAATGCCAAAAATAAGATTACGACTTTTAAAGGAAGTCTATCCTTTTGTGTTCTTTTGCAAGCATCCTTATAAAACATCTTCTGACTGACTAAAGCAGGTTCATTTTAGCTCTCTGAGAACAGACCATTGTAATAAGACGCAGTCTGCAATCAGACTGTTGTTTTTCAACACCACTGAACACCTTAAAAGAGAGAGGGGAGTTCTATGTAACCAAAGTTGTCATCCTGGATTGTTGTGAATTTGGATCTTGAAATGACAAATAAAAAGGAATGGACTTTTTTGTATTTCATCAAGAGTAAGGGAGAATTTGGTAGCAGAACGACCTTTTAAAACACTCTATATAATTTGGTCCAAGATGCTTCACATTTTTTAAAGTCAATGTAGCAAAGAACTGCTGATGGCAATTGATATATAGAAGACTTCATTTACAGAAAATGATATCATTCAAGTACAGTTTGCAGATATTGCACATTAAACACAGCTTGATGTCCTGGTGCAAAAAAAAGTACACCATTACGCTGGACTTGTTTGGAAGGCATGAGGAGGCCTTAGCACATCCAGGGGTGGGATGTTCATGGTAATTACAATGCGTCCAGCTGCTTGAGTGGAACAATAAAGTAGCAACTGGCTCTGCTTTACCTGGAAAAGGAGCATGTTGTTAACTTATATATGGTGGAAATTGTTTCACACACACACACACACAGACACAGACACAGACACAAAATTGTTTCACAGAAAAGAAAGAAACAGAGAGAAGGAGTTAAAATGAAAGATATAAGAGCGATATCACACTGCTATCAAGTCAATTCCCACTCATAGCAACCCTATAGGACAGAGTAGAACTGCCTCATAGGGTTTCTGAGGCTGTATATCTATATATATATATACAGACTGCCTCATCCCTCTCCCTTGGAGAAGCTTGTTGTTGTTGTTATGTGCCATCCGAGTCGGCCCCGACTCATATCACTACGGAAGTAGCATATCACTACGGAAGTAGGATTGCCCAACCTTCCTTCCGAGGAGTGGCTGGTGGGTTTGAACCGCCAGCCTTCTGGTTAGCAGTCAAGTGCTTTAGCCACTATGCTACCAGAGCTCCCTAGCCTTCTGGTTAGCAGTCAAGTGCTTTAGCCACTATGCTACCAGAGCTCCCTAGTGGCTTCAAATTGCCAACCTTGTGGTTAGTAGCCAAATGCTTTAACCACTGCACCACAAGAGTTCCTTCAAAAGAGAGACAGACATGAAAGAAACTTAGCCCAGTTGCCATCCTACTATTATAGTAACAATAACATTTTCATCACCAAGTCAGTGGGAGGAATTTAAAGAAAGTCAAATGTTGTCAAAGAAGAAAAATCTTGTGTTCCCTTAAGAATGAAAGAAAGGAGTTTTATTGAGGAATAATACAGCTCGTGGTGGGCAGCGCTAAGTAAAAATACAAAGCATTCCACTGTTCAAGTGGGAGAGAAGGGTCTATATACATAGATAACAAAGAAAAGGTAGGGGGTTAATGATTGATTATAGATAAGATCAGCTTCAGCTTGAAGTCCTTTGAAATGTAAAGGTCGGTCACTTGGCTAGGAGGGAGTGAGTTACCACCTAGGTGAGTGGCGCCAGCCAGTTCAGTTATACATGATTGCAGTAGTGAACACATTTTTTCTGGGAACAAATTGTTTACATCTTGACACATTCTTCCTATGAACAAATGGTTTACATCCTGACCTTTTGCTTCCTGGGAATGCACATTGGCCCCGTCATTCTTAACGTCTGACACGAGTACCTCCAGTTTAAAACTTTTCATTTTACAATGTAAAGCATATAAAGAATAATTTTAAATGAAAGAACATGACAATTGTAGTACTGATGTCACTTCCAGATGTTAATTTTTGCCTTAAATATTCTGAGGATTGGGGACAAGATGCTGGTACAAGGAAAATAAAAGCTCTGAGAATTGACAGGAAAAATATTGGAGTTTGTTTTTTCTTTTTCCCATTGTGATTTCCATATGTCTTGCTGTCTCTCCCCTCCCTAATCGTCTCATTGTGTGTGGGGTGGAGGTGCATGTTCTGGCATGAGGCATGTGGAGGGCTGGCATTGGCTGAGGGTGTGGGTGGCCACCTTGCAGCTGGCTGTTAATCTGGAGTGAATTAGCTCTGCCAGTCAGTCAGGCAGGCAGGCAGGAGGCCCACCCTGGCAGAGGACTCAGTGTAAGACTGTTCTTTCTCAATTTTCCCCCCAGACACACCATCCTGAGAAGCCACTTTTTCCTACCACAGGAAGCCCAAGAGAACACTATAGCTAGCAGTCTGACAGCCAAACTGAACCCTGGCCTTTTGTATCCTGCCAGGTTTGAAAAGCTGGACATCACTCCTAAAAGTGCCCAGAAGATCAAGCCGGTGCTTGAGCGGTGGATGGCTGAGGCTGAGGCCCGCCATCGAGCAGGTATGCAGAACCTCACCGAGTTTATTGGGAGTGAGCCGTCCAAAAAGCGCAAGCGGCGCACCTCCTTCACACCCCAGGCCCTTGAGATCCTCAATGCCCACTTTGAGAAGAACACACACCCCTCTGGGCAGGAAATGACCGAAATTGCTGAGAAGCTGAACTATGACCGGGAAGTAGTTAGAGTTTGGTTCTGCAATAAAAGGCAAGCCCTGAAAAACACAATTAAACGCTTAAAACAGCATGAGCCGGCCTCAGCAGTTCCTCTGGAGCCTTTAACAGACTCTCTGGAAGAAAACTCCTAAGGAGATGCCCGTCACATCATCAAAACCAAAATTCACAGAAACTCCACTGCACCCTTGGGACGTCCAAAAAGAAAAAAAAGGAAAATAATAATAATAATAAAGTCCCAGTCATCACCTTGTAAGTAAGAGACTAAGAAAACTACCAAGTGGACAGAATGGTTTATACGTGTCCGCTGGTTTTCCAAAAACAATTTTTTTTTTGAAAATTTTTAAACAAGGAACACACCACACTGAAGGTGTGTGTGATAGGATAGCTCCCTTGCCCCACTTGTCTCCCCAAAGCGTTTTTTAATGGACTTAAAGCAAACCAAATAACCACATACTCTTTTCTGTATATTAAAAAATGTGAAGACGTTTAAGGATGGGGGCAGAAAGGAGGAAAGAAAAAAAAAAAAAAAAAGCAAAACCACACACACGAAACGACGGAACAAGCAAACAAAAACTTTTACCTGTTAAAAGCGAATACAAGCCTGCCACCTGGAGGAAAGACTGCATCCTTTCAGGTACCAAGTGCTGATTCACTGCGAAACCTATTAACCAAAGTCTGAACCATGGCATTGCAAACGCGGTTGTTAGTCTACTCTTCTCTGCGTGTAGAGTTGTGTAATGAATTTTTACATTTGTACTTAATGGAAAAATACAAAGCCTGATTTCTCTCATTTTCCCATCTGTCATCGCCACTAACGCGATGAGTGTCATTGTTGAAGCCATTCTGTGAGGCTTACTGGGTTTTTCTTTGAGTGGGGAGTGGGGAAGGGATTCTTTTTTCTTTCTTTCTTTCTCTTATTTTTTCTTTCTTTTTTCTTTTTTGGAGGGGTGTCATCCTGGATTGTGTGCCAAAGCATCCGTTGCTTTCTTCTCACTATGACTTGTGGGTTTGAGAGAAGGAAATGGAGTTCGTATTTCTCTTCTTCCCTCCATTTCTCCATCTCCCTCACGTGTGGCTTCCAGTGTCTGCTGGAAGGCCACAGAAGTGGGGAGGAACAAATTGTCTTTTCCACTCAGATCCTCGAGAAATGCAGTAGAGACTCCAAAATAACTGGGGCTTTGCTCAATGAACTGTCAACACTGGCGTAAGCTGTAATTGTGCTCACTGTCCACACCGGAGCTCGGGATTTTTCTCAGTCTGTTGGTCACGTACATGGAGAGCTGACCAAAACTAATTTTGTAATATAAACATAAGCTGCACATTTGGTTCAATACTCACATCTATGTTATGCTTCTGTGCAAAGCAATTTCTCTCAGAAGTCTGATAGCCAAAGAAATGTCTCAAGGTTTCAGTAAAAATACATACACTGCATGCACACACCCATGTACACACACACAAAGAAGCAGTCCAAAAAGAAAGCGATGGTGACAGGATTGTTAAAGGCTATCAAGTATCCTGTTAATCTCATCTTTTCTGCTACTTCTTTCATTCCAGTAGCAATGGCAGACTTTTTTTCGGGGGGGAGGAATATATAAATAGGATATATAAATGAAGGAGAAGGGAGCTCTGGTAGCATAGTGGCTAAGACACTTGCCTGCTAACCAGACGGCTGGCGGTTCAAACCCACCAGCCACTCCTCGGAAGGAAGGTTGGGCAATCCTACTTCCGTAGTGATACTGCCTCGGAAACCCAAGGAGGGGTCGCTATGAGTCGGGTTTGACTCGACGGCACATAACAACAACAACAAATGAAGGAGAAAGTTGGCAGACAAATTCAAACCATTATAATTGGGGGATGGGTTATTGAGGGAAAAGGACATTTTAACAGTGAACTATCTACTAAACTAGAGAAAAGGCTTATGTAAAACATTGGAATAGCCTTCATTACAGCACTACATAATATTTCAGTTTAAAAATAATTTACTCAAAATATCTTTGGGCCAAACTAACCTATTATGCCAGAAGGAAATGTTGAAATGTGAGGATGTTTAACACTTTGTTCCTGCAGTTGATGTTTTTGTCTAGGTATGGGTAGAAGATGATCAATTAAAGGAAAAGGAGAAAAAAGATTAGTCTATTTGCCTGCTGCTGAAATGTAAATATTTCTGAATGATTAATTAATAATCATGTACATGTATTACCTAGAAGTAAAGTTTGAAAGAGAAAAGGAAACATCACCTCAAGTTTTCCAACTGATTAGAAATGCCGCCTTCATCCCCAATGTATCCTCTCCCCTATTGGGTTTGAGTTATTCTGGTTGGCTCCTTTACTGGTCATAGAAATGCTACAGTATCATTGTCCCTCCCAGATGGATTCATGCAGCAATCAAGAGACTACCAGCAAAGAAACTAAAAGAAATCCTGGATGTGGAACCAGGTGCTAGTAAAGGTGTTTCCATTTCACCTACCTGATGCTCACTGGACAATAGGTAGCCTGATCTCCAATGCCAATAACATCATGGAGCCCATTTTGCCTCCTCAAAAACTGCAGAAATACCAATAACCTAGAAACCCAACAATCTAGTGATTAAAACAGATTTTGTATTCTCCTAGGACCTGCTCCAAATTCCAACAAGAAAAGCTCTCCAAGAGAAATAAACAAGATAACATATGATGGATGCTAAATGTTTAAGTATATGCTGGCAGTGGTTACATAAGGCCTGCTCAGTTCTGAGATCTATAATTGGGAGGGCTTAAGTAGAACAGTGAAAATAGAACCTAAATGTAATCTTTCAGAATGGAACAAAAAGAAAGATATTTATCCCACAGTCATAAAACCATTCATGTGCAGTGATTTTTTTTATAGTTTTATAATTTTGTATTGTTTTATAAATTATTTATAAGGTATTGTAATGCTTCTTATATTAATTTTTTACAGATAAAGTTTTTGCTACAAGGCATAAAAAATGTGCCTGAATGGATTCTTAGTAATATAAATTACAGTGTATAACTCATAAGTCTTTGGGACCACACCTATTGCTTAATTTTATTATAACATTTCTTATCTACGCTTGTAAACAACTTCATATGCCTATAGCATTTAAGTCTCTGTTATGTTTACATAAAATGAAGGTTGAGGTTGCCACCAACAAAATATAAAAGCCACTTCAGGCATATCATACGTGATTGTATTTCAAGCGTTAATATTTTTGATATTTTCAAATTATTGTCATCTTCATATTCTTCATTATTTGACACAAAAAAAAGACAATTGATGTTATAGTTTACACTTGTTTGTAGGTTTTTTTTTTCTTTCTCAACCAAAAATATTTTGAATAGTTGGGAGTTTTAATTGCATTGCAAGGTTTTGGTTTCTATTTGTTGTAACCACACAGATGCACACACACATACACACACAAAAGAGAGAACAAGAAAGCAAAAGGAGCTAGGGGGAAAAACACAAGTAGAGGCGTAACAAAGAACTCAAGCTATAACCAAAAAAAAAAAAAAAAAAAATGGAAGAAGATTTAAGTAAGTTCTGAAGTAGAGTACGCATTTATATTGGGTTTATGGATGGGGTGACATTTTTCATGCAATGAGGATGATAAAGTTCTC
>NW_006922277.1:328678-330315 GCF_000298275.1 Orycteropus afer afer | reverse complement strand
AAAAAAAAAAAAAAAAATTTGTAAAATGCCTTTGCTCGTCTTCTCTATGCTGGACCAAAGTTCAATGTTTGTAGGTATATGCACATTGTATAGATATGGCTAAATGTTGCTGACAATCTTGCAATACAAAACTGTTCCTATTTTAAGAAAAAAAAAAGTAGAAACTGTTCATCAATGTTTACCTCAGCATTCTACTTGTACCCTGTTAATGACCAAGCTTAAAAAAAAAAAAAAAAAAATGGAGAAAAAGGAAATTGATTTTCATTTCAATGTTTGACTGTAAAATCTGTTTGGATAACATTTTGTAATGAGCTTTTTGTCATGTGATTTGCTTGTCTTCTACTTGAAATTATGTGAGGCACATTTGTTTATTTGTTGTTAAGAACGTGATTTTTTTTTTTTTGTCCTATGTGCTGTGATCTAGACTGGTCACCAGGGTCACGGATGAGGCACCGCAAAGAGGTCTGCTGCCCATGCCTGGAGCAGGCAGCAGGAAGGAGGGCAGGAAAATGGACTGGGTTGTTTTGAAAAATATCATCATGATGAGACATTGACATGATGGACTTGTGACCAAGAAGCCAAACTGGATATTTTAAAGCTCCTTACTTGCTCTGACATTGAAACCAAAGTTGATTTATCTGCACAGGTTGCTTAATGTTTAAAAAAAAAAAAAAAAAAAACTGACAAAACTGTACTTAATCTAGAGCAATATCTGTATGGTCAGTAAAGCTGCACTTTGTGTATTTCTTAACAGCTTCAGATCTGTCACTTTTAATTTGTACCATAAAAAATAAAGAATTGTTTGACATGAGCTTCCAGCCTAAGTGTGTCTTGAACTCAGATGTGTTATTTAATGGTCAATGTTTAAATTAACATACATTACAACCTAAAATGTTAACAAAAGGGTTCAAGACAGACTGGTTAATGTCATGATTATTTTACTTTTCAAAGGAAATACTATATTGATTAGGAATCTTTTGATTGCAAGTCACAGAAATCCAACTCAAATTTGCTTGAACAAAAAGAGACTATGTTGTTTTACTTAAATGGGAAGTCCTGTTGTGTATCTCAAGCACACTTGGATATAATTGTTCCAAAGACATTTTCAGAGTGCTGCCTGTTTTCCCAGGCTTCCTTCTCAGATGTGTTCTCTAACCTTCAACTCGAGAACGTTGCATCATTGCCCATCTCTGAATTAAGCACTGCTGCCAGGGGATGGCATACTTGATCATTCAGGGTCATAGATTCATCCCAGTGCATAGTGAAAGGATGGGGAACTTGTGATGACAGCCTCCCAAGATCAAATAGAACATAGGCGGAACTCTCCATAAGGACCAGAAGACAGGAGATGAGAAATAAGAGTGGGCAGACAAAACTCATAACCACTCCATTCTACTACTAACACCTAGCTTTGTGCTAAGTGTTGTACAGGCACTGCTGGGAAAGAGTTCTGCTGCTCTTAAGTAATGTCTGTACTTACATGTTCTGGAAAATGTAGGCACTTCAAATATACCCAGGTTTGACCTCTTTTTTTTTAAATGCATTTTATTGAAATATAATTTATGTGCAGTGAAATACACAAAACTAAAGTGACATGGGTCAATGCTTTTTTTTTTTTTTTTCTGGAGACTGTACGG
>NW_006922277.1:294871-326511 GCF_000298275.1 Orycteropus afer afer | reverse complement strand
AATTCTTTTGAATTCCTTATCAGGGAGTTCCAATGCTGTGTCTTCCTCAGGGATATGTCTTGGGTCTGTATCCTGGTCCCTTGTTTCTCCTGCTTTATCTTGCTTCTTTGTGTGGACTGTGATGCTCTGTTGTCTCCAAGGCATTGTGACGTTATTGTGTTTATACTTAATTGGTGATTATATGTTGGAGTGGCTTGCCCATAATTTTTGTTTTCTTTGTTTTGTTTGTATGTTATCTATGCAGGCAGGGTACTGTGCTGTGCTCCTCTGTTCACTAGTTGACAGCACTTATACACTTACCACCTATCTCCTTTCCTTTGTCAGCCTCTTGTATGTCCTTGCTGGCCCTGGCAAACAGAGCCAGTTCTTAGGTCCCTGGAGTCTGAATGAGAATGCTATCACTTTAAAATCCAAAATTGTTGCCATTTGCAAACATTCAAAATGATTGCACCCTCGGTCACTTTAAATATCTAAAATGGCTGTCATGTGTAAAGAATCAAAATGGCTGAACCCTCCACACAGCAGACAGTCCACAGCTCAGGTTGTCTCCCTGCTTGCTATTTCCCTTCCTAGTCATAGGCCACCAGAGCAGTTGTCCATGCAGCCCTTGGTGACCAAGACTGATTTTTAGGTCAATTCTCGGTTCCCAACACCACTTGGAAATATTCAGGTTGTTGGTCCCATCAGAGTAGCTGACAGTCAGCAGCTCCAACTGTCTCTGTACTCACTGTTTTCATTCAGGTTTTTCCATTAGTTGGTGCCTAATCCACTTCTGTAGTTCCTTTCAAAGCTCAGGGTTCCAGGATTATCTTCTGTATCTCTGTCAATTGGTTTTTCTTTTCTTTGTTGAAGAGGGTCTGTGTCTCTTGTCTGCCTATTCCTCCATCTTACCGGAAGTCCCCATATTTGGGGATATGAGGAATGAGTTAATATTGCTATATAAAGTACTAATTCAAAAAAAAGGCTAAAAGTGGCAGTAACATATACATAGATACATAGATATTCCCCATATTTGTAATGACTCTTCCCAAACATTTTTTATGCCACATGAAAAATCATATTTTTACTTCATGTTATTGATAATAAGTGCTTGAAGGCAAACAACAGAACCAAAAATCTGAGTATCCATGCATTACAAATGGGCATGGGAAGTGGCTAGGAAACTCAAAGACCAACTTTAAGAGAAGCAAAAGAATGCTGATGCTTCTAACCCCATGAGTGGAGAAAGGTAAAATACAACCATTTGTCAAGTTTCTTTACATCTGAAATACTCTAATAACATGTTGGACAAAGGTCTTGCCTATGATTATGTCTATTGTTATAATATATGTTTGACTTGGGAAACTAAAAATATCTCCTTTAAAAGACAGTCTAGTGGCCATCATTTAAATTCAGTCATTCCATATTCTATAAATATCTGCTAAGCACTTATGTGCCAGAAACTTTTATATACCAGTGACTTAGAGATAAACAAAAATAATCCTTGCCTCCAAGAAACTCATATATATTATGAAAGAAACCAGTAACATTTCTCCATAAATTGAAATCTTGACATATTTCTTGAACTACAATATTTTACAAATAAAATAAATTTAAATTTAAAATGATGAAAAGCAGTTCTGAGGCTGACTTGAAATAGAAAATGAATAGGTAGAAATGGCCTAGGTTTAGAAGATAGTCACCCGTATCTGTTTTAAACTATTCCAAAGCTATTCCAATGATAATTTCCCACTAAACCAATCCCATACACAAAATCTATTCAGTGGCAAGTGTAGGAGGACAATGATTCGTCAAAAATCTATGATTGGAAAAAGTTCAGGACCATCTATCTCAACATATAGATATAACCAACTCCTCACTAGCAAACACACAGCTGGGCTCCTCATTCATTGTTCTGCTCTTTGAAAGAAGCAAAAATTTTCATCCATGGTCAGTGCATGAAGATGACACCAAAAAGAGTTTTCAGTGTACATGGATGAAAATCTTCCTAAAGCACATGAAACATTTCTATTTTCTTAAAGCAAACTACAAACATATTTTATCTTTCATGATGTACTTTCTCCTTCTGTTAGCTAGCAGCTCCATCCATCCACCACCCAAAGCAAAAATCCAAGAGTCATCTCAGCCCCTCTACATGCACACGTACACACATACACATACTAGGTTACCAAAAGTCCTGGTATTTCTGCCTCATTAATTCCTTTCAAATCCATATCCTGGTCTCCATCTTCACTGCCACTCACCTGAACCACCTCACCTGAACCACCATGACATTCTCTTCCTGGTTTCCACCTATTTTATACTTGCCACTGGAATGATTATTCTATAAGGCCAATATGGACATATCTGTCTTTCATTTAAAACCTTTTCAGCATATTTGATTGCCTGTAGAATGAAAAAGAGACTCCAGTATACCATACAGTACCTGTCATTATCTAGTCCTTGATTATTTCTTCAGCTGTATCTCATGTCAATTTCCAATATATACAATTGTGTACTGGCCTCACCAAACTTCTTAAAAATTCCTCAATTCCTAAAGCACTTTGGTTGCCGTTCTGTCTGTCTAGAATGTTCATTCACTGCACCATTTAACCTATGTAATTTTTACTCACTCTATAAGACTCAATTTGTTTCAATTCCACAAATAATTTCCCACTATTTCCCACACATCATACTTTTTTCACCATAGCATATTCTAACCTGTGTATTTATAAGCCACCTCTTCTATGTGAGAACTTCACTGAGAAAGATCTCTGACTGCCCTGGGGATGGGGCTTACAGATAAGTGTAGTTTGGCAATATATTCTTTTAACTAGTTGTCATTTGTATGTGACAGATTCTCCTTACCTAATAAGAGTAGCAATAGTCTCTTACATTGCTGGAGTTTTCAAAGCTTTTACATATACATTATCTTATTTTCTCTTAAGGAAGCCCCTTAGGGTTATGAGTATTCCTACTTTATAGATGAGAACTAAGAATCATAAAAGTTAAGAGATTTAACCAAAGTCACAGTGTTCATAGGTGGAATAGACACTTGACTATATTAGAAATTAGTGTGTTCACCAAAGTGAAATGATGTCTGATACCATCACGTCTTTGAATCATCAGTGTAAAGTATCTTGTATTAAATCAGAGTACTGTTGCTGATGATAAATCCCAATTATCTAATTATCAAATACACCATAATTTAGTGAACTTAGCCTTAATAATCAGTGTTTGGCAGAAAAAGTAAAAGATACACAAAGGGATATATAGAAACCCTCACAACTGGACAAATAAGCAACATCATGATAAACAGAGACAAGATTGCAGTTATGAAGGATTTCATTTTACTTGGATCCATAATCAGTGCCTATGGAGGCAGCAGTCAAAAAATCAAACAAGGTTTTGCATTGGGCAAATCTGCTGCAAATGACCTCTTTAAAGTATTAAAAAGCAAAGATGTCACCTTGAGGACTAAGGTGTGCTTGACCCAAGCACAGTATTTTCAATTGCCTCATATGCATGTGAAAGCTGGGCAATGAATAAAGAGCACAGAAGAATCAATGCCTTTGAATTATGGTGTTGGTACAGAATATTGAATACAGACAACTCCAGGTTACAAACGGGTTACAAACGTCTGACTTAGGTACAACTTGTAGTTACAAAGCAACCCCCATAAAGCATCCAGTAATGATTTCTGGATCATTAAATGAACTAGTACCAGAGTTCTAGTAAAAACAAAGAAATACCTAAATCTGTCCATTTCTACCTCCAAGTTCTAATTCATTCCTCTCAGAATGCAATCCCTGTGAATCTGATCAGGCAGGAAAAAGGAAAGAAGGAAAGTGAGATTTACTGAGCACTAGGACTTCCAAAGGAGCCCTGGTAGCGTAGTGCCTAAGGCACTTGACTGCTAACCAGAAGGCTGGCGGTTCAAACCCATCAGCCACTCCTCAGAAGGAAGATGGGGCAATGCACATGAAAACATTATTATTATTATTATTATTATTATTATTATTATTATTGTATTATTATTTTAAAGATGTTTTAATGCATCTAAAAGTGTTTCTTTAATTTTTTTTTTTATGCATAGAAGAAACATGTACTAAGAAACATATGACTAACGTTTGATACAAACCATACTTAACTGTTTCAATTTACTTACAAATTCAACTTAAAGACAGACTTCGGAACAGAACTTGTTCATACTCTGGGGATTTCTTCCATAGTACTGCCTCAGAAACCCAAGGAGGGGTCTCTATGAGTCGGGTCCGACTCGATGGAACATAACAACAACAACAACAACAGGACTTCCAAACACAGTGCAAACAAAGATAAGAACTCAGGGCAGGTAGCTAGTCGGTCAGTGGGAGAAGGGAATTCAAACCCAGCCTGGGTTCTCTTCCTCTGGCCAGTCATACCTTGCTCCAGCGTGTCTGAGGTCTAGGCCAGGCTTCTCACCTGCAGAAGGTCTGAATGTAGTGGTACATGGATGCCACAGCCATGCAGCACAGGTCAGCCTCATTGTGCATCTCCTGGAAGTCATCACTGCACAGTAGCAGGTCCATTGAACCCAGGCCACATCACTTTGCCAGTACTAGCATCTCATAGATCAGTTTGCATGGCACAGCTGGCCACAGCCACTTACAGCCTACCAGCCTGAGGTACATACAGTTGTTCCTAATAACAAACAGGTGCTACTTTGCAATGCACATGAAAACATTATTATTATTATTATTATTATTTTTGTATTATTATTTTAAAGATGTTTTAATGTATCTAGAAGTGTTTCTTTAATGTTTTTTTTTTTTATGCATAGAAGAAACATGTACTAAGAAACATATGACTAACGTTTGATACAAACCGTACTTAACTGTTTCAATTTACTTACAAATTCAACTTAAAGATAGACTTCAGAACAGAACTTGTTCATACTCTGGGGATTTCTTGTATACCATGGACTGCCAGAAGAATGAGCAAATCAGTCTATCTTGGAAAGAAGTACAGCCAGAACCCATTCTTCTAGAAGCAAGAATGGTGAGACTTCATCTCATGTATGAAGTCTTTTCCATTTTCCTGATGATTGGTGTGTCTGAGCACATTGTGGGGCTATTGTGTCAATCCATCTCATTGAAGATTTCCCTTGTTTTAACTGACCTCTTACTTTATCAAACATGATGTACTTTTCTAGTGATTGGTCCAAAGTAAGCAAGATGAATGCTCACCACTCTCACTTCTCAGAAGCATTTTGATTGGATTTCTTCTAAGACTGATACTAATAAGTGTTCTCATAGAGGAAGGTTTACTAAGAACTAAATGAATTACTTACCTCTAGACTGACTAAATAACCCCTTTACTAACACATCATTGCAATGGGTCACTAGGCCTCAGACCAGTCCACCTGGGATCCCATATGTGACCATCACTTGGACCACATCTATGATAGCAAATGAAGTAAAGATCTCAATTGGGAAAACTTTTCTCATTTTTCCTTCCAGTTTTTTTTTTTTGTTGTTGTTGTTGTTTTACTTTGTTTTACAAGCCAAATCCATTGCCATCAAGTTAATTTTGGCTCATAACTACACTATAGGACAAAGTGGAATTGCCTTATAGGGTTTCCAAGGCTGTAAATATTTACGGAAGTACACTGCCTCATCTTTCTCTTGGCTGGATCTCTCACTTTCTCAACAGTGGCAAATGAGTTCCAACAGCAGAACTGCTGAGTTCCAACAGCAGAACTTTCAGTTAGCAAACTAGTGCTTTAACCACTGCACCACCAAGGGTCCTCATTATATGAGCAATCTGTCTATTACAGAAAAATTAGAAAACATAGAGAAAGATATTTCCATTGTAACTTATTATAGTGCAACTTTTTTCCTTTGTATTGCTCTGTTTTAGCATTTTGGGGCAGTTTTTAATTTTTTTTCAGTTATTATGACTTTATTTATATGGGAATTTCATTGATAATAAAACCTTTTGCTCTGGGAGTAACTGACTGACACCCTGATTTTAGCTAAAGTGTTACTATTTGCCTGTTGATTGAATTAGAAGTAGAAATGTACATATTTAGAGTGATCAGAAAGTCTTAAGAAAACCAGTGATCTTTGAACATAATTGCTTTTCTTTGAGCTACTTTCATTCCCTTATATCTCCTCATCCTTAAGCTTTACTTGAGTAGCTGAATAGTACAGTTAATGCACTTGGCTGCTAACCAAAAGGTTGAAAGTTCAAGTCTATCCAAAGGCACCTTAGAAGAAAGGCCTGAAAATCTACTTCTGAAAAATCAGCCATTAAAAAATCATATGGAGTCCAATTTCAGGCTTGAAAGGTAACTTGGGACCATAGTCTTGGGGGTCCCTTTCTGACCAGTAATCCTGGTCTTTTTTATGTTTTTGAATTTTGTTCCACATTTTTTTCTCCCATTCTATCCAGGATCTCCAATTTTGATCCTTTCTGAGTGGCTGGCATTGGTAGCCAGGCACAATCTAGCTCTTCTGGTCTCAGGGTCATGTAGGCTGAGGTTCCTGTGATCCCTTAGTCCCTTGGACTAATTGTTTACATACTTGAAGATCAGAAGTAAAGCATTTGCACAAGAGAAAGCCAAGCAGGCACAGGGAAAGAATGACCACAAGGAAGAGGTGGGAAGAGAGATGTTAGATGTTACCTTGTGGGAATTGAAATTACTGTTGCAAAATAAAATGTTTATGAACTGTTGAATGTAAAATGAATCTGCTTTGTAAAATTGCACAAATCACAATATAAAGTTAAAAAAAAAACTTATGGAACACAGCTCTACTCTGGTAACTTAGGAAATCAAAAATCAAATTCACGTATTTTGAAGTTCCCATGACTGTGAAATACCACAGCTACATCCGTTGCCAAAACCCAGTTTTTATTTACTCAGAATCCTAACTAGACTCATCCTGCAGACCATCTTGGGGGAAAACACCATACACCCCGGTTGTCTGGGAGGAGTCATGGTGTCTGAGACTGTTGTCATATCAGCTTTGTTAACCAATCAAGAAGCACTAGTGAAAACAAGCAGATTTCAATCATGGAGATGTGTGTCCCCAGGTATCTGGCAGACTGTAGCGGCTAATATCATGAATTCTTTTTTAGGGTCAGACCCTCCACATTCAGAGAATGGTTTTGTATTCATTTAAGACTGAACCATATCAACCCCTCAGATGGCCATATCATTCACACACTAAGCATTGTACACATGCACAACAGTAGGGAACCAGTCTGTGATGTAATGACATGGGAAAATCACTCCAACCCATCAAAGCCATTCTCTGTCATCTATTTTGACAATGCCCCCCCCATACAGATTGATTTCTTCTATCTAGTAACACACACTTTACACTTACTCTCTAACACACTCCCTCTATGCCATTGGTGTTCAAGTACTCCTGCTTTTAACCTTTGTGCTGATTTAAGGAGGAAATGAAAATCGTCATAGGCTCATGGCTCTGCTCCTGAGAGGTCAGAATACAACCTATGTTACCAAAAAATAATGTAGGCTCAAACATTTACTATGTATGTATTCTTTGTTACTGCTCCTAGAACAGAAGGAACAAAAAAGAAAGAAAAAAATTATATATATACGCACTATGCCACCAGAGCTCCCATATGTGTGTGTGTGTCTGTGTGTATGCATATATACATACATACATACATATGGAGGTTCCAAAGAGTGTAAGAAGGAAAAGTTTCTGCATTATTCCCCTTCAGAGGAAGCATTGACCTCCAAAGGGTAATATTTATCCTTCCTGAAGAGACAGAAACAAAAAACTGGTGAGCACATCACTGCTGCCTGCCCCTTCCTTTGTCAGAGCAGACACATCCTCCCTGCTTCTGCTCCTCTCCTCAGGCCTTTGTCTCCTGCTTCTCTCCTTTAAATTTTACTCTCACATTTCCCAAAGCTGGAAGGGTGAAAAGTATCATCAATTTAGCCAAACAAGACAGTATGCTGTTCCTTGGATACCTGCCTTTAACATTTTCAGCCAGGGAACTCTGTATTTTGTGTTCTCTCAGTGTACGGCCACTTAACAATGCTCACATCAAAACCCAGCTCAAGGAATGGATAACCAAACTATGGTACATACACACAATGGAATACTATGCAATGCTAAAGAATAATGCAGAATCTGCAAAACACCACAGAACATGGATGAACTTGGAGGACATTATGCTGAGTGAAATAAGTCAGTCACAAAAGGACAAATATTGTATTAGTCCGTTATTGTAAAAGTCCAGGAAAGGTTTATCTATGGAAGGAAATTTTCTTTGTTGGTTACTGGGGGGGTGGGGAAAGAGGGGGGAACGCTGTTAGATAGAGATAAGTATTGATTTGGGAGAAGAGAAGGGGAATGTACCAAATGTGAGTCATCAATATGGTGGCATTGAGGAAAAGAAGGATAGAAAGGTACATGGGAGGTACAGACAACAAAGATAAACCCTTTTGCACATACAATACTGCATTGTCAGTGAAGGCAAACATGGGTATACAGGTAGATAGATGGGTGGACAGATGGATGGGTGGACAGGCTGAACTAGTAGGTATGTCTATGAAGCAGGGAGTGTACCCAAGAACATGTATAGAGTTGGCAGACAACAGTCCTATAAGTTTATGTGTATGATCTGAATTCCCAGGTGTATAGCAGAGCTGACAAGAGGTAAGGTGGTAGTCACTGCTTGGTCACAGCCAGCTACCCAGAGGGACCAAGTAGCTGAATCTGTGGGCTTGGGACCATAGTCACAGGGGACATTAAGCTCAATTGGCATGACATACTACACAAAACATTGTTCCACCTCCTATCTTGGTGAGTAGCGACTGGGATCTAAAAAGCTTGCAAGCTGCCATCTAGATGCAATGATGGGTCTCTCCTTGTCCAGAGCAAAGAAGAAGGAAGAAAACCAAAAATTCATGGATACAATCAGTCCTGGGAGCTCTGGTAGCATAGTGCCTAAGGCACTTGACTGCTAACCAGAAGCCTGGCTGTTCAAACTCATCAGCCACTCCTCAGAAGGAAGATGGGGCAATCTACTTCCGTAGTGATACTGCCTCGGAAACCCAAGGAGGGGTCGCTATGAGTCGGGTCTGACTCGATGGCACATAACAGCAACAACAACAACAATCAGTCCTAGCAACTGGTATACCATCCAATCTGCAGCCTATGTGACAATGAGACCAGAAGAACTAGATGGTGCCTGGCTGCCAATGTCAACCACTTGGAAGGGGATCTATGTAGGAGATCCTGGATAAAGAGGGAGAACAATGTGGACAAAACCCAAAATCATTTGGAGAAAAAGAAAGGGGGGGGTACCAGATTTGCTGGTCCGATAGAACCTGGTGAAACCACTGAGACTATGGCCCCTAGCTGCCTGTCAGGTCTGGAATTAAACCCACACCTGTGGCTTCCAGCCAAGCAAAAGACAGGCATATGAGTTGAACATTTACCTGAGGTAGATACACTCCCTGGAGAGAACAATCATGGGAGAAAGAAGGGCTGCTTATGCACCGGGAGACAGCTCAGGGGGCAGGAGTGCATGGAGGGATGGACACAGGGCAGGGGTAATTATCAGGAGGAAGTGGGAGGGAAGCTGTTGCATTGGGGTAAATTGTGGTCAATGTCATGAGACAAAGTATATGTGAACTGCTGTATGGAAAGTGAATTTGCTCTGTAAATCTTCACCCAAATCACAAATAAATAAATAATAATAATAATAATAATAACAGCTCAGCCTTGAAAATCCAGACAAAAGACCCAAGATTTGAAAATTTCACAAGAAAGTAACTGAGTGTTTAGGCCTGAGCGCAAGACGAGGACCTATTACAGAAGTCCAAAACTTTTTCTATGAAGGGTCAGAGGTCATAAATAATGTGGGCTTTGAGGGCCATGCTTTTCTGTCACAACTGCTGAGCTCTGCCCTTGTAGTGCAAAAGCATCCATAGATGATGTATAAATGAATGAATGTGGCTGTATTCTAATTAAACTTGATTTTAAAAAACAGCTGGATTTGGCCCTCAGACTTTGATATGACTCATAGTGACCCCTCCTTGCATTTCTGAGGTGGTATTACTACAGAAGTAGATTGACTAACCTTCTTTCTGAGGAGTGGCTGGTGGATTTGAACTGCCAGCCTTCTGGTTAGCAGTGAAATGCCTTAGGCACTATGCCACCAGAGCTCCTTGGCAAATAGTGAGTGCTAAATAAACACTTGTTGCTTGAATGAATAAATGGAATGAGGTCAGGAAATATACTAGCTTAGGGTAGCAAATACTAATCCAAGACACCTAGTTAAATTTGAATTTCAGATAAACAAGCAAACAAAAAAAAAGAACAACTTTTTTCAGGACAAGTATGTCCCAAATATTGCATGAGACATGCTAAAATGAATTTAAAAAAAAAAAAAAAGGACATATTCTTATGATGTCTCATCCTGACAACAAAACATAGTCACCTGGATTGAGTGTCAAAGCCCTGGAGCTGACTCTGTGCTTCTTTCAGCTCCAGAGGCTCCACTGCCAGCCCCCACCTCAGACCTCTAAGAGCAAGGAGGCACATACTTGAGAGATTGGTGAATGTTTGGAACCCAAAATTGTGTTAAGCCTTTTCACTAAATCTGTGATAAATCTTACTGAATGGTTCAGCTCTCCTAAGCAGACCAGAACAGAGAGAGCTGGAAAGCTTGGCCCCTTGACTGTGATTTGGAGGCCCTCTGTTTGAAGGTAAATGCTATTCTGGTTAAGTATCACCAGGACACTTTGGAGGGAATGCTGCTAAGGACAACAAGCACAAACTGAGATTTCTCCCAAATATTAATAATTAAATAGAAATGTATATTGCTTTTCATGGTTATTGAACTTATAATAGAGGTCATAAACTCAAATGCTTTCAGGGCTGAGATATAATATATATGAGTAAAATGGACCCAGGAGAATCACACAAACATAAGAATAAAAAGTAACTGACATTTGCCCTCAGTGTCAAGGACAATAGGAAGTGGTGGAAAGTGTGGTGGACTGGAGAATGTGTGCTTTGTCTAAAGGACATAACCATGATTCAGTTTTGGCCTATTGTTACTATGTACGAAAGCAAGGCCAGTGTTGCCAGATCTTCTGTCTTTCAGGATGGTGTGTTTTTCCATTGTGAACTTAAATTAATATTTAGAAAGTTCAATCAATGATCTCTCCAGCCTTTTTTTTTTTTTTTTCAATCGATCTCCCTTTCTTTTGTGGTTTTTGGGCAAGCTACTTCTGTAGTGATACCACCTCAGAAGCCCAAAAAGGGGTCACTATGAGTCAGATCCAACACGACGGCAGTGAACTTGGTTTGGTTTTGGTTTAGTAATCTGTGCAAAATTAAAACAAAGTTGTAAAATTTTTGCAAAAGAATGTGTTTAAACCGCTTAAGATTATTTAATACTATTGTGTGTTAAGGAGCTCTGGTAGCGTAGTGCCTAAGACACTTGACTGCTAACCAGAAGGCTAGCAGTTCAAATCCACCAGCCACTCCTCGGAAGGAAGGTTGGGCAATCTACTTCCATAGTGACACCACCTCAGAAACTCAAGGAGGGGTTGCTATGAGTCAGGTCCAACTCAACAACACATAATAACAACAAACAATAATTGTGTACAATCTTTGTGAAATTAGGGAAATCCTCCTCACTTGGAGGATTATAAATAAGGAAGAAAACTCCTTATTTGTATTGATTAGATGCTGATAGAATTATACTTCATCATTTATAAATCAATTTTGTATGAATTTTATCATTTTATCTTCCAGATGACCCTATACTACTATTTCTCCTAGCTACTATTTATTACTCTATTTCACAGATGAGGAAATAAACTCAGAGGGATTAGGTTATTTGTTCAAGGTAACACAGCTAGTCTGTGACAGAGCTAGGATATGAACTCAAGTCTTCAAGACTTCAAACTCTATACTGTCCCCATTCTCATCCCTTTTTTAGAAATTAAAGCATATATGTCAGCCATATGGGATTTATTGAATTTAGGATTTAGATGTTTGGATGCTGCATATTGACAAGAACATGCATGTATTTGAAGTGGCATATGTGGTTGTCAAAATAGATCCCTGATTTCATTTGAAACTTCTAATAACAAAAGTTTAATTCATCCAGTTTTTGTAATAATGAATTTATTAATGTTGTTGTTGTTATTTGCCATCCAGTCGGACCCGACTCATAACGACCCCTCCTTGGGTTTCCAAGGGAGTATCACTGCAGAAGTAGATTGCCCAACCTTCCTTCCGAGGAGTGGCTGATGGGTTTGAATCTCAGCCTTCTGGTTAGCAGTCAAGTGCCTTAGGCACTATGCCACCATTAATAAATACTCTTAATCTGTCAATAATAAAATATGCAGATCCTTCTGTTTCTCTTGATAAATATTTTAGTTATTATGCAATGTTAATGGCATTGGCATTAGAATTTGAGATCAAGGGGCTTGAATTAGAAGAGAGCTAGAGAAGATATTGAGCTGGCCTTGAGATGCCACTTAAGCTACTCTTGGGTGCTAACAGGCATCATGAGTTGATAGACTTTCCCATCATTCTTCAGTCCAGACTGATCTGTCTTTCATGTACTACCCAGGGGTCCCCAAAAACCACAGCCACTACAGGGTAACTCTGGAGGTGGCACTGTTTTTCAACTCAGTCATCATTTGTTGATCATTTAGTTTCAAGTGCTGGACACTCAAAACTGAATGAGACACTGCATTACTTGAAGAACGAGCAGCAAGTTGTCGACCTTCATGATTTATGAATTGTCTAATCTTTATATTCAGAGTTTGAAATTGGTAGTATGCAGACAGACTTTGCTTGGTCTACATATATTTAAATTTAAAATTTTTCCCCCAATACTTATA
The DNA here is from genome assembly GCF_000298275.1 of Orycteropus afer afer. NCBI lineage: Eukaryota > Metazoa > Chordata > Mammalia > Tubulidentata > Orycteropodidae > Orycteropus > Orycteropus afer. The sequence goes on along the minus strand of NW_006922277.1, from coordinate 313,637 downwards.
AATAAGAATTCATATAAAAAATATAGATTTTCAAATCTGAAAGATTTGCTTTATATGCACATGCTCACAAAAGCATCTGATTGGCCATGCATGATAGCCAGGGAGTGAGGAGAAGAAATGTTGGGCCTTTCAACAGCAGTAGTGAGAGGCCAACTCAAATCCACTCAAGAGCCATGGGTTGTTTTTTAGTGAGAGGCCATGCACCACCCACTATATCATGAAGACCACACACAATGGGGATTCTTCCAATATAACAGCTAGGGTTGGACACTAGAAAGTAAAAAATATCAAAATCCATCATAAGTGAGGTACTTTCATTTTAAAAAGTATTTTTGTACTGGCATAAAGCAGAACTAAGGAGCTATGGTGGCGTAGTCCTAAGGCATTTGACTGCCTACCAGAAGGTTAGTGGTTCAAACCCACCAGCCACTCCGTGGAAAGAAGACTAGACAATCTACTCCTGTAAAGAGTTATCACCTTGAGAGACCAATGGGAGTTGCTATGAGTTGGAACTGACTCAATGGCTTTGAGTTCTTTTGTTTTAAAGTAGAACTGGTATTAGAAGATATATATTGCTATGATATACTCATTGGTCCTAAGCAGCCTCTGTTCTGATTGACCTGTGTTGTCAACTATTTTTTAATATCATCCTGTATATAAAGTCATATAAGCAGATTCAACTAAATAAGGGGATGACACTGCTAAGTAATATAAATTTTGGTTAAATGAAAGGATGTGATTATAAATCAGTAAGATTAATTTTCTGGTGTGATATATAGGTAAGCTCTAAGGGTAATTCCAAAAGAGGACTCCAGATGTTTTTGGTCTAGCATTGGAATAAGGAGGTGATGGTGAGAGATAATTCCCCTTTATTTGTAAAATGCTAGTGTATTTGTTTAGGAGTCAGTCTTTTACCTCACAGTCCCGCGTAAATGTAGCCACATATAACAAACTATCCTTTATGTACAAAGACAGTATGACTGGCCAATTGTTCTTAGTCAAGAACTTTCTGAAGAGAACAGAAATAGGTAAGTTAGGGTTTTTAAAAAAAGAGGTAAAAGATTTTTTTAAAGGGTAGTTACTATGTTCAAACACCCTAGCATCCAAGCCAGCAACAGAAAGTTGCAAGGAAAAAGCATCAGAAAGAATAACATGGACATGCATTCAATGAACCAAAAGGATCAGCACAAAGAGGAAAGCAGACTGGACTCACAAGATAAAATTTTAAAAAGAGACAACCGCAGGCACAGGAGGGCAAGGGGAGGGAAGAAATGAGGGAATCAAAATGAGTCAACACAAAATCTACAAAGAAAAACAGAATAATAGATCTAAGGGCTAAAAAGCAAACCACTAGGGCCATAGAAAGCCCCTGGTGAAGGCAGTACAGTTTGCTACACTAAACCCTTTCGTTTTTCATCTGCTTGGCTCTGAACACCCAGAAAGAGGCCTCTATTCACAAACCTCTCCCAACTCCCTATCTGTTTTGGTTACCTAGTGCCGCTCTGACAGGAATATACCACAAATGGGATGATTCTAACAAACAGGATTGTATTCTCTTACAATTTGGAGGCTTTAATTCCAAGTTCAAAGTGCCAGACTCTAGGGGCTGGGTAAATGCTCCTCAACTTTGGGCTTCAGCTCTGCCTCCTGCTCTGGGACCATTGAAGCTAGAGGAATCTCTTCACTCAGGCAGCTACTGGCTGCTGAGGCTGACAAACCCAAGGTTGCCAAGTAAAAAGGCACAGTCCCAATGTTACCAAACAACATGGCAGGCCATTGATTCAAGTCCATTGAAAGCCCCAAGATCAGCACAGCATGGCAGGCCGCTGCTAAACAACGACTTGGCTACATGCGGGGTTCAAGCATGCCATAAGCTGGAGAACATCCCAAAGCTGCTTCTTATATATGGGAAGAAGACCACATTCCTAAAGCAGCTACTCAGCTGCTTATGGTAGATCCCACCATGGAGCTGATTGCCAGTCTTAACATGAGGAATAAAATAACTACCGCAGCTGTCCAGCCACTTGAAACCAGGCCAAGCCAAGTTGACACACAACCTAAACTACCACACCATCGTTAGAAAGTTGGATCTTTACCAGTGGAAAGTTACCATGATTCTGATGAGGCCCATTATTTTTTGGTATACTTTTAACCTTGGCCAGTAACATGTCCCTTTTCCTTCCTGAGTATTTATAGATGCATCTGTGGGTTCTTTCCTTCAAAATGTAAATATTCAATTCCCTCAACCCTAGCTACCTTCAAAATCTCTGATTTTGAAAAAAGTGAGAAGGCAGAGAGACAGAGAGCATCTTTATGATCCAATGCAAATCTCCAATTTATCAATGTCTCCTCGATAATGAGAAAGGCCAAGCTGGACCAGGCATTTAGACCTCTAAGTGGGCATGTCAACCAGCTCTTCCTACATATTGATTTGTCAATTGATTTTTAAGATTTATAGAAATGCACTTACTGCCAAGGTCTCTGGACACCCCTGTGACAGTAACATTAAGCAAAACAAAGAAGTGGATGTTCCCTGTCCAAAAGTTTTCCTCTTACCATTCAGGAGTTTTTTAATGCACATTAAAAAGTGTACTTTATACCATGCGTTCAAGGGCATCCAAATAAGATTTTCTCAGGTATCAGAAGGAAAAATTTGCAATGCCAACAACAAACCTATATAGAAATATTTCTATTCAGTCCTTAGAAGTTCAAAGCATCTCTTGGTAAAGACTTAAAAAACCATTAAGAGATGGTTCCCAAACACTCACCATGGTTCAATGCTAGTCTTTGATGACATTTTCACCGGTCCAAGTGAAGTTACAAAGAAGAAAAATGCCAAGGTAGTAAGTTTTCCTGAAGTCTAACTAAATTTAAAGAACTAATCAGTATTCTAAGACATCATCCTCCCTAATTTTTGGTATTAATACATACTTCATTTTCTAAGATGATGGTGGTAGTAATAGGTAATTGCTTTTTTTACTTAACAAAATAAAAAATAGGCAAGATATCTATGTTAATCCCAAAAATTTTCTTTGAAATTGTGGTGGTTAAGGCTGTGTGTCAATTTGGCTGGGCCTGTTTTTGAATGACTGGGCAGCTGGTAGTAATTATTCTCCATGATGAGACTGGCAATCAACTCCGTGGTGGAATCTACCACAAGCAGCTGAGTAGCTACTTTAGGAATGTGGTCTGCTTCCTGTATATAAGAAGCAGCTTTGCAAATGGTCTCTAGCTTATGGCATGCTTGAACCTTGCATGAACCTGCCATGCTCTGCCAACATTAAGACTTTCAGTGGACTTGAATTAATGGCCTGCCATGTGGTTTGGTAACATCGGGACTGTGCCTTTTTACTTGTCAACCTTGGGCTTGTCAGCCTCAGCAGCTAGCAGTGTCTGAGTGAAGAAAAGCCTCTAGCCTTAGTGGGCTGAGAGCAGGAGGCAGAGCTGAAGCCCAAGGATGAGGGGCTTTCACCCAGCCCCTAGAGCCTGGCATTTTGAACTTGGACTTAAAGCCTCCAAATTGTAAGAGAATAAACTCCTGTTTGTTCAAGCCATCCCATTTGTGGTATATTCCTATCAGAGCAGCACTTGGTAACCAAAACAGAAATTTTATTGGTCAGGAAAATTCAAAATAGGAAAGTCATTGATTTTGCAGATAAGAAAACTGAGGCTCAGAGAGGCTGAGTGATTCCTGAGGTACCCAGACAGTCAGTGGCAGAATATGGATGAAGTGACAGACTTCCTAACTCCCACATATCCAGCCACTTCTTCAAACCACCAGAGTGCTGAGAATTCCACTTCGATTCTCAGTAGTGGATAGTTCTCATTTCTTGCTTCTACTTGTCTTCAATATTCTAACTCATGGTTCTAACCAGCTCGGAAAGTCTCTTCTTTCATTATTTTGCAGGCAGGTGCCAAGCAGTTCCTGGAACTAAACTAAAAATAACTTCTAGCACATTCATGAGAGGGTGGTTCCTCAAAAATTTCCAGTGTCAGCTCAAAGCTGTCCAATGGCTGGGAGTCATGGGTTAGCAAGAGTTATTGAAGACCCGAATCTAGCTCTAAGTTGAATAGATCTTGGCTCACCAAATAATGAAAACACTATCTTCTTCTTGATGGGAATCTAGCCCAGGCATGGGCTGCCACAGCTAGAACAACAACTAGGAGTATAATACAAATAAGAAGAGGGCAAGGGACCAGTAGAACAATTAATTTATTCATTCATTCATTCTAGAAATGTTTACCTTTGTCCCATTACATTCCACACAACATTGAATCTGCTGAGAAAATAGTATTGAACAAGAAAGATCAACTCTCTGTCCCTGTCTGGAGAGGAGGGCAAAAGACAGTAAATAAATGAGTCACCAGGATAGCGAACCAGTGCTATTCTAAACATAAACCAAACTCAACCTTACCATCATTATCCAGTGGGCACAAACTTCCTCTGCACTTCTGAGGCCCCTTAAATTCCTGCTCTTCCAGAGGCCAGTTAACATTGTCAACACAAAGAAAAGATAAGAGACTTAACAGCATTTACGTGACTGTGTGGCTTTGCTCCTGACACAGTTGACTCTGAGTCTCATGGCCCACCTTCATGGTCCTGTGGGAGATTATTTGCTGAGCCCCTCTCCATGAGGTTCCCCTGACTAAGATGCCATACCTCTATTCCATGAAGTTGCTTTGACTCCTTCTTCAGCCCAGAACAACAACTACTCATCACCAGCTATTTTTCTTCAAGTCCCTTCACCCTTCCTGGCTGCCCTAAAGGACAAGACCCAGGACTACTCTACATGAATGAGCACTACCAATGACATCTTTGCCCACTTTTCTCCTCCTATCTCCAAGGTAAAAATTAATGTGATACTGAATCATTGAATTGCCCCCAGTTCCTGAAAGTATTCAATCCAAATCTACTCCTTAAGCCTTCCCAATATCACCCAGCATGAACCCAAATCCTTTAATAAGCCTCTCCTGGCTTCTCTTACCAAGACGTGCCATAGTTGTCCAGGTGTGCAATCTCCTTTACTGTGGAAAGTTAATAAGCCTAATTTTGTCTGACTATAGGTATATTTATTGACCACTCATCTGTTAGTTTGTCATAGTGTGGTGGCTTGCATGCTGCTGTGAGGCTATAAGCTAAGTCAATGGTATTTCAAATACCATTAGGGTCATCCATCATGGACAGGTTTCAGTGGAGCTTCCAGACTAAAATAGATTGGGAAGAAGGGTGGGGCCATCCCCTTCGGAAAAATTGGCCAGTGAAAACCTTATGAATAGCAGTGAAACACTGTCTGATATATTACTGGAAAACTTTATGAATATCTGTGAAACATTGTCTGATATAGTGCTTTCTTGGTGAAAGTGAAGATGACTTGAAGCTCTTAGTGATGAAGATCACAGACTACAGTCTTCAGTATAGATTATACCTTAACATAAAACAAAAATCTTCAAGACTGAACTAATAAGTAACATCATAGTAAATGGAGAAAAGATTGATGTTGCTTGGGATTTCATTTGACTTGGATCTACAATCAACACCCATGGAAGCAGCAGTCAGGAAATCAGATGTTGTATTGCCTGGGCAAATCTGCCGCAAAAGACCTCTTTAAAGTGTTAAGAAGCAAAGACGTCACTTTGAAGACTAAGGTGTACCCAACCCAAGCCATGCTATTTTCAATAGCCTCATATGCATGTGAAAGCAGGACAAAGAATAAAGAAGACCAAAAAAGAGTTTTTGAATTGTGGTATTGATGAAGAATACTGAAAATACCATGAACTGCCAGAAGAATTAACAAATCTGTCCTGGAAGAAGCGCAGCCAGAATGCTCCTTAGAAATGACAATGGTCAAACTTTGTCTCACCTACTTTGGTCATTTTGTCAGAAGGGGCCATTCTCTGGAGAAGGATACCATGCTTGGTAAAGTCAAGGGTAGGAGCTCTGGTAGCTTAGTGCCTAAGGCACTTGACTGCTAACCAGAAGGCTGGCGGTTCAAATCCACCAGCCACTCCTGGGAAGGAAGGTTGGACAATCTACTTCTGTAGTGACACTGCCTCAGAAACCCAAGGAGGGGTCGCTAGGAGTCAGGTCTGACTCGACGGCACATAACAACAACAACAACAACAAAGTCAAGGGTCAGCAAAAAAAGGAAAAGACCCTTAATGAGATGGATTGATACAGTGGCTGCAATAATGGACTCTAAGATAGCAAGGATTATGAGGATGGCACACGACCAGGAAGTGTTTCATTCAGTTATATGTAGGGTCACTATGAGTAAGAGCTGAGTTGACTGATACAATGCTTTCTTGCTGAAAGAGAAGATGACTTGAAGCAGTTGCTGATGAAGATCAAAGACTATCTAACCAAAAAAAAAAAAAAAAGTGTATTTCTGGTAGCTTTTGATGAATGAGCTTCAATAGTTCTGAGAAGTGAGGTGCTACCATAAAAATATCTCAGATATATGGCTTTGGTTTAGTAGGTGATTAGTGAGTATTGAGGAATCACTTATTGGAGACTGGAAAGATGATGATATTCATCATGAAGTGGTGAAACATGGGTGAGATTGTCACTTCCGGTTATTTCAAAGGTAAATCATGTATTTAATGAGCTTGAGCTCTAGGGAAACAATTAGAAAAGAGAACATTAGTAGTATGTGTTGGCTGCTATTGGATGCATTTGGCAAAGTACTATAAGAAAAAATAAGCTCAGAAAAGTGTACAAGTGATAAGGAAAGAGAAAAGAGAGCCTAGAAATTCAGAGACTTGCGAGCTCATAGGGAAAACTGCTTTTCAACCCAACTGGTAAAGGATAAAACTTAGAAGGCTCTGAACAGGGATGTCCAAATAAAATTCAACCTTGAGATAAAGAGAAATTCAAGACATCAACAGTCAAACGATTCTTAAAACCCTTGAATGGATTTAGGGGCCTCTGAGTAAAAGTCCAGCTAAAGCAGTGGTGCCCAGAAAAGCCTTTCTGCTGGAAGAAATGACTCAGTGAATAGAGACTAAAAGTGTGGTTCTTCCATCTTTGCCTGACCAGCTTAAGGTACGGGAAAATCAGGCTAAAAGAAAGAAAAACTGCTCTAGAGCAAAGAAGAATGAAGAAAATAAAAAATACATGGACACAATGGACCACCAGGAACCTCAGCCTACATGACCCTGAGACCAGAACTAGATGGTGCCCAGCTACCACTTGGAAAGCAATCAAAATTAGAGATCCTAGATAGAGGAGGGTAGCACAGTGCCTAAGGCACTTGACTGCTAACCAGAAGGCTGGCGGTTCAAACCCACCAGCCACTCCTCGGAAGGAAGGTTGGGCAATCCTACTTCCGTAGTGATACTGCCTCGGAAACCCAAGGAGGGGTCGCTATGAGTCGGGGCCGACTCGACAGCATATAACAACAACAACAACAAGATAGAGTGGGCGGGAACTCTGGTAGCATAGTGCCTAAGGCACTTGACTGCTAACCAGAAGGCTGGAGGTTCAAACACGTCTATGAGCTGAATAACTACACCAGGGAGATGCACTCCTTAAAACAGTCAACCATGGGAGATAGAAGGGCAGCATTTGCACAGGGAGAAATCTAGGTAAGAAGAATACAGGGAAGGGGTAACCAAAGGGAGGAGGTAGAAGGAGAGCTGTTACATTGTGGGGATTGTAATCAGTAGTGAAATAAAGCGTGTATGAATTGTTGAATGTAAAACAAATCTGCTTTGTAAAAATGCACTCATGTCACAATAAAGAGTTAAAAAAAAAAGTGAGCATAGGGATGAGAAAGCAAATTATTATAGCAAATCTAAGAAGTGTGTCTACAAAAGAATTGTGGATGTGGCTATATGGAACTCAGAGGAATGAACAAGCTGGTCCCTATGCCTAGGAGCATCTTTTCTTCTCCCTTCTCCTGGGTAACTCCTTATGCCTACCAGATCTCCACGTCACTTCCTTTAATCAGCCTTCCAAGAAAAAGTGAGATGTTCTTCTGTACTCCAATTTGCTGATATTGTTATTAAGTACCATCAAGTCATTTCCAACTCATAACAACCATACATACAACAGACAAAAACACTGCCAAGTCCTGTATCATCCTCACAATTTTTGCCATATTTGAGCCCATTTTTTCAGCCAGTGTGTGTCAATCAATCCTACTGAGGATCTTCCTCTTTTTCTCTGACACTCTACTTTACAAGAACGATCTCCTTTGCGAGGGAGTGGTCCCTTCTGATAGCATGTCCAGTGTCCTTGAGATGAAATCTAGCCATCCTCACTTCTAAGGAGCATTCTGGCTGTCCTTCTAAGAAAGATTTGTTTGTTCTTCTGGCAATTCATAGTATATCCAATAGGCATCTATTCTTCTTCGATCTTCCTTTTTCTCTATCTAGCTTTCATATGCATATGAGTCAACTGAAAACATCAAGGCTTGAGTCAGGTACACCTTAGTCCCCAAAGTTACATCTTTGCTTTTTAACACTTTAAAGAGGTCTTTAGAGAAGATTTGCTTAATGCCATATGTCCTTTGATCTCTTGACTGCTGCTTCCAATTGATTGTGGATCCAAGTAAAATGAAATCCTTGACAACTGCAGCGTTTTCTCCATTTACCATGAAATTGCCTATTGGTTCAGTTGTGAAGATTTTTGTTTTATTTATGTTGAGGTGTAATCCATACTGAAGGCTGTAGTCTTTGATCTTCATTAGTAAGTGCTTCAAATCTTTTTCACTTTCAGCAAGAAAGGTTGTGTCATCTGCATATTGCAGTTTTTCTCCAATCCTGTCTTTTCCAATCTTTCTCCAACCCTGATGTCATGTTCTTCTCCATAAAGACCCACTTCTCAGGTTATTTGCTAAGCACATATGTTGAAAAAGTATTATGAAAGGATACAACTGTAACGCACAGCTTTCCTGATTTTAAACCATGCAGTATTCTTTTGTTCCGTTCCAACAACAGCGTCTTGGTCTATATGAGGTTTTGATGAGCACAATTAAGTGTTCTGGAATTCCCATTCTTCACATAATTATCCATAATTTGCTATGACCCACACAACTGAATGACTTTGCATAATCAATAAAACACAGGTAAACATCTTTCTGGTATTTTTTGCTTTCAGCCGAGATCTATATAAAACAAACCAAACTCACTGCCATTGAGTCAATTCCAACTCATAGTGACCTCCACTGGGTTTCCAAGGCTGTAAATCTTTACAGAAATAGACTGCTTCATCTTTCTTCCATGGTGAAGCTGGTGGGTTCAAACCACTGACCTTTTGGTTAGCAGCCAAATGCCTTAACCACCACACCACTAGAGCTCCTTAAAATCCAAAAAAAAAAAAAAAAAAAAAAAAAAAAAACACTCACTGCCATCAAGTCAATTCCAACTTATAGGGACCCTATTTGGGTTTCCAAGGAAGTAAATCTTTACAGAATTTGATTGCCCAGTCTTCCTTCCATGGAGTTGTTGGTGGGTTTGAACTACCAACCTTCTGGTTAGCAGTCAAATGCCTTAGGCACTGTGCCACCAGAGCTCCTAAAATCCGTATAGACATCCATAATCTCTTACCTTGTCTCCAAACACCTAAGCTTAAATTCTTGACTCACGTTACTGATGTTGTTGTTGTTGTTGTTATGTGCCGTCGAGTCGGCCCCGACTCATAGCAACCCCTCCTTGGGTTTCCGAGGCAGTATCACTACGGAAGTAGGATTGCCCAACCTTCCTTCCGAGGAGTGGCTGGTGGGTTTGAACCGCCAGCCTTCTGGTTAGCAGTCAAGTGCTTTAGCCACTATGCTACCAAAGCTACTGATAGGATGACAGAAATGAAAGATAACATGCTGGAGCATTCATGGGGTGTGAGTGTTGATGAGAAGGAATAAAAGTCGAGGATGGATGAACTCAGGATCTTTTCTTAGAGAAGCTTTGGAAGAAATTCTAAACTCACTCTACAGTACCTTTGTTTTCATTTAAAATTTATACCTTTTTGAGAGTACTGGACCATTTCTTAATAATCAATGTTTTTCCAATGGCAGGAATAAGTGCCTGGCACCTCGTAAAAGCAGGATGAATAAATGAATGAACAAGCAGATGAATTAATGAATCTCCTAGCATAGAATTAGGAGATGACTTGATGTCTCCTAGAGAAAAAGGATTTGAGAAAGAGAGACTTAATAGCTAAAATAATTTTGGCCCATGTCTTAGTTACCTAGTACTGCCATACGGAAATACAGCAAGTCGGTGGTTTTAAAAAATAAACATTTATTTTTTCAGGAGGCCAGAAGTCTGAATTCCAGACGTAGCTCTAGGGGGAGGTCCCTTCTTGTATATTTCAGTTTCTAGAAGCTGCCAGCAATCCTTGGCATAGATGTAGCTGCCTCCATTGTCTGTCTTCCTCTTGCTCTGTGTGTCTCTGAGCCTACACTGCTCTTTTTCTAATTCAGAAGTGATTAGATTTAGAACCCACTCTACACTGATATGACCTCATTAACATAACCAAAAAAAAAATCCCTCTTTCCAAACATTACCATATAGGGCTTAGGATTTCAACACATATTTTTGGGTGACATAATCCAATTTGTAACAGCCCAGCATCTCATTTAGATCTCTGAACATGGATATGAGACATGTGGCCTGTCATCAGCATAGAGCCTCAGACTCTGGAGAATAAGGAAAACCTCATTCAAATCCATACAATATTTATATCCATGCCTCACAATGATTATTTATTGTGATTAAGTGGGAAACACCTTCATCTGCTGTGGCCCCCCAGTGTGAGTGTTGAGAGCTGGGCAGGAGTGGTCAGCCAATGAGCAGTGGACTGTACTTCGGAAAAGATGCTTACAAAGTTAGTGAAATGAGAGTAAGGAGAAAGGAAAACAGAAGAAACTTCAGGGTCCACAAACACAAACTCACAGGACAGATTGGGTTTGGGAGGGACAGATGATCATTGTCTGAGATGAGGTCCAGCTCAGGAAGAAGGAGAAGAGTTCCACCTGGTATGATCTTGTCTGAATTTCTTTGCAAGGGAACTGCTTGATCAAAATTCTCACAGGGCCTTACTGGGCCATGTACGTAAGCTGACTAGAGTTCTTCTTAAATCATGGCAAAAAATCTTGGGTTGATATGGAAATGCAATAAACTTAAAAGCAGTAGGTTCATTATTTTTTCTCTCAAGACTGACATTTATCAATAAATATCAGTTTATGTCTGGCCTAGACATGTAATATTTAGTCATACATTTCACATTTGTAGTGAAAAAGTTCACTGACCAAAAATAAAATAAGAAATAAAGCAAATCATTGAAATTAAATATTTTCTTTATTAGCTTTCATTTTGCAGCTGTTTTAACTTAATAGAATTTTTTTCCTTAAATTATATAATGCTTTTTGGCTGAACAATGATAATCTTTCCAGCCCAATGGTCTTTTTCTGTCAATGGCAATTAAATCCACAACAATGATTTGCTTTCTAACTATTTGAGAATCTTGTTTGCCCCCTGCACATCAGACATTTTGCTCAAGTCAATCAAACTTTGTTAGGAAAATTTTACCTGATAAGACAGGATCTAAAATCCCCAAATTAAACTGCAACTATCTTAGAGATCTGCCAATTGCAAGGTGTTTCCATGTAATTTCTATTGGGCTTTGCACATATTGATATATCAAAAACCAGTTCTGTTGGGCTTTTCTGTTTTATTTTCTTAGATATTTTCTGGGTTCACATCTCTTGTTGTTCCCATAAGTCATGACTGAATAGTCAGATCCAAATATAGACCTCAGTGAAATTTTCTTAAATGTTATTCTCTATTGTGTGGCTACATATTTTCATGTGGGATTTCAAATCTCATTATTTCAAATGATCTTTCCCTATCATTTAGTAAACATAGATGAAACTTTCCATTTGTAAAAGTGAACAAATAGACCCTAAGAGTCTACTTAAAAAGGAAATCCTGCATTTTAAAGTTCTTATCAAATCATAAAAATAATAGCCAAATCAGATGAGGGCTGAAAATAAAATACAAAGCTTTTGATTTTTCTCTTTTTTCCCTCTTTTTCTATACTATACAAATCAGTTCTATATGTTAGTGTTAAGGTGCTTTAAATGGCTTTTAAGGTCTTACAACTCAGTCTGTACTTGAACTCTTCATTTCTCTGACAATGGGCTTGTACTCATTGAAAACTCACTCCATTGAGTTCTTTTCTGATTTATAGTGACCCCTCCTTGGGTTTCCCAGGCAGCATCTCTATGCAAGTAGATTGCCCAATCTTCCTTCCAAGGAGTGGCTGAGTGGGTTTGAACCACCAGCCTTCTGGTTAGTAGTCAAATGCCTTAGGCACTATGCCACAATGCAATTTATCTCCCACTTTCATCCAGAATATCTCTTTTTTTTCTGTCTGGTTTTATTCAATTGTCTAAATGTAATTAGATTCTACCAGTGATCAGTGAAGAGTACTTGATACAAATTTCAGGGGCAACAATTTTAAGAAAAGTCTCTATTCAGGGCTTCAGCTGAGGGAGAAGTCATTTCCCCTCCCAGCTTCTTCCAGATTGGAAAGATACAAACCAGACTGTCCTCTATTACACCCACAAAAGGCCCTGGTAAAAAAGAATCCAAATGGTCTCTCCTCATCCAGAGCAAAGAAGAATGAAGAAAACCAAAGATGCATGGAAACAATTAGTCCAAAAGACTGGTACATTATGGGATCCTCAACCTATATGAGACCAGAAGAACTAGATGGTGCCCGGCTACCACTGTCAACCACTCAAAAGGGGGGTCTATGCAGGAGATCCTGAATAGAGTGGGAGAACAGTGTGGAACAAAACTCAAAATCACTGAAAAAAAAAAAAAAAAAAGGGATCAGGTTTGCTGGTCTGATAGAGCCTGGTGGAACCCCTGAGACTATGGCCCTTAGCTGTCCTTCAGGTCTGGAATTGAATCCACAGGCATATGAGCTGAACATTTACATTAGGTAGATACACTCCTTGAAGAGATCAATCATGGGAGAAAAGAAGGGCTGTGTGTGCACAGGGATAAAGCTCAGGGGGCAGGAGTGCATGGAGGGAAGGACATAGGGAAGAGGTAACTATGGGGTAAAGTGGGAAGAGAGCTGATGCATTGTGGGAAATTGCAGTCAATGTCATGAGACAAAGTTTATGTGAGATGCTGTGTAGAAAATGCATTTGCTCTGTAAACTTTCACCCAAATCAAAATAAAATTTTTTTTAAAAAAAAGAATCCAAATGCTGTTTTTCTCCAATTCACTTTAACAGAGAACTAAATCTTACGCAATCATATTTTTGTTTAGGTGCCAGTATTTTATCAGAGTATAACCTATCATTCCCTGGGCCACCATAGCAATAACATATTATTGTTATTTAGCTTTAACAATAATAATAATAATAGCTGCCACTTATTAAACTCATCCTGCCAGGCTCTGAACTATGTGCTTCACAAAAAAATAGTATTTGGGTATTTAGTTTTTATAACATTAAAGAGACCTTTAAAATATAGATCTTATTACTTCCATTCTAAAGATGAGAAAAATAAGGCTTAAAAAGTTTTAGAAAATGTCAGAGGTAGAAATTAAATCCATTCCTGTCTGACCAAAAGCCCATATATGGTGGCGTAGTACATAAGGCATTTGGCTGCTAGCCAGAAGGTTGGCAGTTCAAACCCAACAGCCACTACTTGGAAGGAAGTTTGGGCAATCTACTTCTGTAGTGATACAGCATTGGAAACCCAAAGAGGGGTCACTATGAATTGGATCCAACTCCATGGCAGTGGTTCCTTCATTCATTCTTTCATTAAACCCCATATCATATTTACTGTTAGTGCCTCATTCCTAAAATGCTTCTCATCCAAGAGCATGGGCCTCTAACCCCAGAGCAGTGGTGCAAGGTCTCCATTCTACTTGAAAACTAGGACAAAACTTGAAGACTTTGGAAACGTCTGAACTTTAGAGGCTTCTGAAATTTCTTGGGAATCCTTGGGTGGTAATGTACTCAGCTGCTACCCAAAAGGTTGGCGGTTTGAGACCATTCAGAGCAGATGCATTTCATAAGAAAAGCCTGGTATCTACTCCTGAAAAATTAGCCATTGACAACTCTGTGGAGCACAGTTCTGCTCTGACTCACACAGGGTCACCATGAGTCACCACAGACTCACCAGAAATTGGCTAACTGGCAAAAGTTTTTGAAGTGGAGGTCTTCATAGGCAATAATCACTCATACCTGGGAGTCAGGGGAAAATAAATAAAATAATAATAACCAATGTTTACCTCCCTGTAAACTTATCCCACCTTTTAGGCTCAGAGGAATAATTAGCTGCTCTAGGATTTTGATTTTGGTTTTAGCTGCTTTGAAGAATGGTTCCAAAATGCTACTCAAACCACAAGTACAATAAAATATTACTGCCACTTGAGAATTAGAAAGTAGTTTCTCTCAAATCTAAATATCTTGATGTGCAGTAGGATCACTGATGTTTCAGAAAAAGGAAAAGTTTGAAATTTACAGTTATGAAAAGTACTATTTACCTCATGCACTTGCATATAATAGAGCACTTTGTAACCACCATGCACAGGGAAGGTCATTAAAGGCTTCACTAATGTACAGACTGGAAAAAAAGGAAGAAAAAAGACAACACTCTTTCAAATGAGCAGAAGTTTACTTTAATTCATAGGAAAGGAAAAAGAGTTCCTTCATTAAGACAACATCTGTATAAAACTGTTGAAATGTGCTATTGCAATCATGTTTCAAATGCAAGGGGTTTTTTATGATCATTTGTTAGAATTTGTTGCTTAACCTCCTTAAAACTCATTCTACACAGTTCACTTCTTCAAATGGCATTTCGTCTATTTTTCTTAATTGAATATTTTGCTACTGAACTGAAATTTTAAAAGACAAGAGAATGAGGCATAATAATTGCATATTTTCCCTATAATAAAACAAAGCAGACGTGAAAGAGATGGACAGTCTCCCACCCCAAAGCTACTGAAAAAAGAAGGTAGAAATTTGCCAAGATTTCCAAAATATGAATTGTATTTTTGACCAATTGAGAAGATTTACAATTTCTCAAAATTAATAAGCATCAGTTAGTGTACTCATTAATGATTTGTAGAATATGAAAAGTTTCTTTACTTGACGATAGAAGAAAAATAAAAGCAAAGACAGTGAATTATTAAAAATCATAAATATTAGGAATGTCTTTGCTGTAAACAGTTTGGAAATTTGGGCTTCCAATGAGGTAAATAACCCATTGCCACGGAGTCGATTCTGACTCCTAGTGACCCTATAGGACAGAGTAAAACTGTCCCATAGGGGTTCCAAGTGAACACTAGTGACACAGTGGTTAAAGCTCTTGGCTGCTAACCAAAAGATCAGTGGTTAGAAAGCACCAACCAGCTTCATGGGAGAAAGATATAGCAGTCTGCTTCTGTGAAGATATATGGTCTTGGAGACCCTATCAGGCAGTTGTACTCTGTCCTATAGGGTCGCTACGAGTTGGAATCAATTTTACGGCAGTGGGTTTGATTATAGGGTTTCCCTGGCTATAACCTTTATGGAAGCAGACTACCACATCTTTCCACTTTGAAGAGGATGATGAGATCTAACTGCTGACCTTTTGGTTAGCAGCTGAGTGCTTAACCATTGTGCCACCATGGATCCTTAGAGTAAATAAAAATGGCCTGTTTAAAAGATAGTCAAATTTCTTTCATTATCATCAACTAAAAGTGCTTTCTCTTTGATCACAGATGCATTCTGATTTAATGATGAAAATAATAAATAAACAATAATGTTATCAATGATTAGGAGGCTACCATATTTCAACAAGACAGAAAATAACAAATGCTGGTGAGGATGTGGAGAGATTGGGACTCTCATACACTGCTCACAAGACTGTAAAATAATACAACCACTGTGGAAAGCTAGAAATAGAAATACCATTTGATCCAGCAATCCTGTAATTAGGTATATATCCTAAAGAAGTGAAAGCCAGGATAAAAACAGATATATGTACATCCATGTGAATCAAAGCACTATTTACAATAGCAAAAAGGTAGAAACAACCTAGATGTCCATCAACAGAAGACTGGATAAGCAAACTGTGGTACATATACACAATGAAATTTTATGCAATGCTAAAAAATAATGTAGAATCTACAAAACACCACAGAACATGGATGAACTTGGAGGACATTATGCTGAGTGAAATAAGTCAATCACAGAAGGACAAATATTGTATTAGCTCATTATTGTAAAAGGTCAAGGAAAGGTTTATATATGGAAAGAAACTTTGTTGGTTTCTAGGGGTGGGACCAGAGGGGAGGGAACACTACAAATAAATAAATAAAATAAAATAAGAGTTTACCATATGCCAATACTATACTAGGTGCATTACACAAATTATCTTATTAATTTAATTATTATATTACATATGAAGAAATTGCTTCATATACTCATGAGGGTCAAAGCACCAGGAAGGAATATAATGTATTGAGAAGGTGATCTCTTTGGTTTGTTTAGGATGTGTAATTGACCTAATGGGTAATTTTATGACTGTCACAAACAATAACAACCTGATGCATAACCAATGGAGAAGATAAGAAAAAGTTCTAATCTAATAGAAAGGACAGCCACTCTTCAAAGTGCAGCAATGTCATGGATATGGAGCTGATATGATGGCCAACCAGATTTACAGATCTGCATGTCAATGAGTAATATCGAATATTGGAAAGACATTGAGAGACAGAGATTCCCATTCTTCACTCACTTAGATCCACTCCTTCCCCTTTCATTGAGGATATTTGGGATTGCTTTTGCACAAAGCTCTCCATGAGTTCTATCAATCAGCAACTCAAGTGTTTAGTCCTTCACTTTTCATTGAAATAATCCGTACATCTTCAATTCGTTAATTCATAACTCTCACTTCCCCTGTCCTAGCTCTCAAGTTTTAGAAAACCTTCTCTGACTTCACTCCATGTTGTTCACTGCTTACTTTCCATCTTTCATTAATTCATACAGTTCTTTGAATCTTGCCTCCCCAACAGGATTTTAAGTTCTTCAAGAGCCAAAGTTCTGCTTCCACTGTTCCTGTTTCTACAGGTGACTGCTAAATTATTATGTGAATGATAATCTGTTCCTATTTAAACTGAAGAAATTGAACCCAGAGGATCTGACTTCCAAGCCACACTGGTCTATTAGAATACTCATGGGTCAGAAACTCACTAAGACTGCTTAATACATTATTCAGTAAGTTTATTGATCCTATTTTCCCTCTGTAATAAATGCACATGTCCTCTTCCCAAATAGTAACTCAGTAACTTTCACAAGATAATTCACCTTCACTTAAAACCTACAACTGCTTTCTGTGGCCTGCTTAAGCACTTAGTTTTTATGACATCAGTGGTCCTGAGTCCATTAAAATTCTTGTCTATGAACGAACCCTTCAGATCATAACTCTGAATTTTGAAAATGTTTCTCAAATAATCTTATCCATTTGTATTATTTCAGTTTAGCCTATGCAGTAATATCAAATAAACCCAAAATTCTTAGTGTTTTTATACCATAAAAGTTTATATTTTGCTCACACAAAATCCAGTTTGGATGTTGGACTTGGAGAGCAAGGGCTTTCCTCTATCCAGTCACTATGGCAGGTGGAGAGAGTAAATTGAGGCAGCACACTGACTTTTAACTGCCATCACCTAAAAGTGAAACATATCTCTGCAACTCATAGTCCATCAGCTAAAAAATTGGTTGAATGGTCCCATCCCACTGTGGTGTAAGACCACAAATTAAGATTCAATATTAAGTGTTGCCCTACTATCTAGTAGAATTGAGAGTTCCCCAAATAAGGGCCTTTCTCCACTTTGCTTCCATGAATAATGTCCCAAAGCCAAATAACCTACCTTATCAAGAAGACCAGGAACAGTGCCTGCTTATCCCTGAGTAGCTGACTTCAGTTCCCTGTAAGCCCATGGAATTATTCAAACAATCCAATCAATTGCCCCTACAGGAAACAGAGGGTCACTCCATCCTCTTGTTACTACAAAGCCAGCCTCCCATAGTCCCCTTCTTTTTCACTCTGCTTCTGAGTGCAACAGCCATGTGGTCCTGCATGGCATGGTGTCCTCCTCTGCCAGACTGTGATATATGTGACTAAGAGACTATTGTTAATCTCATCTACCCAGTGTTGGGTGTCATTTGCTCAGACATCCTTATAAACTAGATTGGTAATCCTTCCCTCACCAATGGAGTGAAGAGGAGATGAAATAAAACATCCACTTGCCAGGGGCTCTGGGAAATGCAGGCAAAAATACACATATTCAATAAGCATTTATTAATTGTTTGGGAACACACCATTCTTCAAGGCCCAATTCAAATATCTTTTCCTCCATGAAGTTCTTTCCAATCTTTCCTAACTAGTTAAGATCTAGTCTCATCTCCTAATTCCCACCACACCATTGGCCCATGCCCATGTCTTCCATAGTTTATATTATCTGCCTTTGATGGAATGCACTTATTTTACAACTCTTTCCGAGCCCTAAGATCCTTGATGTAGGAGCTACATTGTAGTCTGCTTTTTAAAGTCCCCTTTGAAACCTAGCACATCTCAAGAATGTTTGTTGCATTCACATGAATCAGGTAAGGACCAAGAAATGTAATAATCCAAAAGTGCCTTTGAAGAAATAGCAAATATTTGGTAATAACATATCTGACAAGGGACTTATCTCTAGAATTTATAGAACACTCCAACACCTCAATAACAAAAAGACAAACAATCCAATTAAA
>NW_006922277.1:273653-294251 GCF_000298275.1 Orycteropus afer afer | reverse complement strand
AAAAAAAAAAAAAAAAAATAGCAAATAAATAAATAAATCAGCAAGGTTTATTGAAATTCAAAGGTAAAAACCTCTCTTTGGAAAATTCTTCCCCATTTTCTCACGCTTGGTAGACATAGCAAGATGGTATCATTTGAAAACATTGGCCATGACTGAACAATATATTACAGATTTGTTTAAAATTGACAGTTAAAAAAAAATATGTTGCTTTGAACAGTCTCAGCAAGGCAAAACTCTCTGAACCCTGCTTTAAAAGTTAGAAGGCTGTTTTCTGCCCATTCCAAATCATCAGAAGTAAAGTATCAACTCATAAATGCCCCCCAGTGACTGACTGGACTAGCTGGTGTGTTTTTTTCCCCTTCTACTTTGCAGAAAGAAAAGACAGTAAAAGTTCCTTCAGTGAGTTGCCAAGGTGCTCCCAGGCCATTGTGCAGAATTATTGTCAGGTTAAATTAGGGAGTACAGACTCCATGAGTGTAAAAAAATCAATACTTGATGGAAGATTGCTCCCCGGAAAATCTGTTTTGATTCCAGGATTAATTCGCGACCAAAGGCTTCTGCAAAATGACATGCCATTAGTCAGAAAATGAACACATTCTATCCTTGAAATTGGATGGAAATATGTCAGCTGATTGACCCATTCATTCTCCTCACTCTCTGGGCAGAGAGAGTGGGTGTGGTAGCGGTGTGAATTAGTGCCCCAATTCTGGTCCGTTTTCAAAACAGGATAAAAAAATATTTTTTTTAAAGTCCAATGTGAGTTGGGAGTAGTCTCTAGGCCATTGTTGGAGAGCTATTGCAAATGTGTTTCATCGAGGCAAATGCATTTATCTGGAAGGTCTGACTCTCCTGAGTTTTCCAATCTCAGAAAAAACCCAACTAAAAATCTTAAAATAAAACAAGGATTTTCCCCCCAAAGTAGTGACTTGCAATATTAATGACAATGGAATTTCTTTGTCATAAAGTAACACTTCTTCCACTCCTGTCTGTTAGGTTCCATCATCTGAAAACTTTGGCAAGAGGCAAGCACCAGCTTTTAAGTTGTGCAAATGTCATCAGTCTTCAGGGCCTCTCCTGACTTGTGCAGTTAGATCGGTGGCAAGGGTGAATTTCATGCCACAAATTCTAATATGTGTCAAAATTTCTCTCTTTAATTCTTTTAAGTCAAATTAAATCTGATTAGAACTTTTCTTCATCCCCAGGGTCATGAAAAGGCCCCAGGTACTTTTATAGAACAAACATTCAAAGGCACTCTTCTGTTCTTCTGTCCACCCTGGTCACCACTGATAACCTCATAGTCCAAGCCTGCATGATTCCTTGAAGGCAAGTGGTTCTGATACCTTCACTCATGCACAGAAACCTTGCCAAGACTGGAAGTTCTGGTGCCAAGGATCAGATTTCCTTCTCTTCTCTATTTTCCATATGTCTGCAATCTTCCCTGAAGCTTTTCTCCCCTCCTCCTTGAATTCTTCTCAATAAGCTCAACATTGGAGGAAACAAATACAAGAAAAAGGTGTTGTGTTCAAACTACTATGCTTTAAGTCCTTTCTGGCAAGAGAATACAAATTCCTATTTAACTTTTTGGAATGAAAGCAGAACATTAAAGGAAGACCAACAATTAAACCAGTTGCTATCAAGACAACTCTGACTCATGGTGACCCCATGTTTATCAGAGTAGAACTGTGCTATATATGGTTTTTAATGGCTCGTTTTTTGGAAGCAGATCACTGGGCCTTTCTTCCTAAGAATATCTGGATGGACTCAAACCACCACACAGGTATTCTAAGGAAGTCAAAACTCACTTAATATTTCATTAATTCATGCAGGCACAGACACACCCCAAAGGACTGGTTTAGCAGCCCTCCCCCAAAGCTTTCTGTCCCCAGCCACCAAGACAAATACTTTATCTCCAGGTGCAAAAAGACATCTTAATCTACATGATGATGTACTCGGGGACCATGCTATGGTTGCCAACAGTGTTGAAACACACCAAATGCATGAAACTAGGGTGGGAGGGTATCATAACATTAGATGTTTGTATTCCTTTAACCAGGGGAGGAATCACCAAGGTAAAGTTCACCTACTTCTTTGAGCATCTTTCCCTGCAGACACCAAAAGCAAAGACAGCAGTTACACAGCTAACAAACAGGCAATAAGAGCAGACCTCACAGGAGAGGAGCACAATGCCCAGCCTCATCACCCATGGTGACTTCATTAGAATCCTCTTACTCAGGAGGAAATTGAGATGGCAGGAGATAATCTTGAAGCCTGTATTTAAAACAGAAAAGCTGAAAGATTGCTGTGTAGACCTTGGTGTTCATATAAACTGAGAGCTCTTGTTATTCCAGCTTAACACTCACCCTCTGACTGCAATATTCAGCATTCAAGGAAAAAGAGGATATTAGAGAAGAAAATAGACTACAGCACTCAAAGTCTGCCACATCGGCCCATGGTCCACCTCAAACACCTAATTCCAATGTTTCCAATTGGCAGAGCAGCCTAAGGGTCTTATTTTTGACTCATGATGTATGTCCATATTTTCTCTTTCTGATGACTCTTCTTGACTGTGACTAGCAAATTCAGTGTCCAAATTTAAAATAATAAAACTAGTAAGATCTTTCAAAAAAAAAAAAAAAATACTGTAAATTATTGTGTGTGGTGAAATGAGTTCCTTTATGTGTCCTTTTGCCTCCAGTCTTTGGAAAAACAGCTTGAGAGATTTTTTCCCCTAAACCCTGAAGAATTACCTTTGCTCTAGTTTTCTATGCTACAGGGTTTGCTACTTTTGTCCAGGTTGATTGACATTTCCTAGGTAAATTGCAAACAACTTGGTTTGATACTTGTTGTTTGGTCCTGGGCTGTGGCCTGCCTTGTGATTGGGATGCACCTTTCAGGAACTGGTCAGTAGACTATACAAATGAAATATCTGTAGCCTACTACACAAATGAAGTATTTGTGGCCTACTGAGAGGGGATTGGTCAGTTTGTGGCCCTGGTGAGAGGGCCATGCCTTGAAATTGATGAGGAATTTGTAGATATAAGCAGCAATCTAATCAGTGGTAGAGCTGGTGATCACAGCAGAAACAAGGGGAGCGAGTCTGCAGGAGTCCAGAGGAGCCTGGCTGAGGGGCTCAAGAGGAGGCCTGCACACTTGAGAGGAGCTGAGAGAGCTGACCTGCACTGAGGAAAGGAGAATCTGCTTACATGCTTCCAGGTCCTGAGTAGTGAGTTGTAGCCTATTAATCCTGATCCTGAATTGTACCCTGTTCCTTAATAAGCCACTTAACTGTAATTATGGTCTGTGAGTTCTTTGTGGTTATTGCAACAGTTTATTGTTTATTGAACCCAGAAAAGGAGTAGAGAGTATGTGGGAGGGATGACAGATGTCAGCATTGGTATTAAAAAAAAAAAAAAAAAGTTGGAAATGGAGCTATGTCTCACCACAACATCACCAGGATCATCTTTGAGATGATCTTATTCATATTATCCCCCCTGAAATCAGACAGGTTCTACCATTACTATTACTACTACAACCCTTTTACATCAAACTAAATAAATAAACTTAACAACTAAATAAAGTTATTTGGGAAGTTTTCCTTACCCTTTCTTGCAAATGAGAAAAGTATCAAAGTCATATTAAACACCAATATATTCTAGCAACACGTAATAATCTTGTTTACTATTTGGCATGTATGATATCCTAGGTCTATCACAATCTAAAAATAAAATCTCTGAGCAAATAGAAAGACAATCATCAAAATCCAGCCTCCTCTAGGTTTGAAAGAATATTTCAATTTAAATTAAGACCGTAACACTGGAAATCTTTCCCCAACTAAATAAAAATTGAAGGAGTTGGCATTATAATTAATTACATCAAAATATTCCTGCTTTCAAATAAGAATTTTAAATATTAGGACTCGGTTTCTAAAAATCTCTTTTTTATCTCTATTTTGGTATACCACCCTCCCATTCACTGAAACTATCTGGTGTTGTCACAGCAGACTGTAGGAGATGTAAGACTAGAAAAGGAATCCAGAACATTGGATTCTTTGACCAAGTCTTTTACTACTACCTCTGGTAGCATAGTGCCTAAGGCACTTGACTGCTAACCAGAAGGCTGGCAGTTCAAACCCACCAGCCACTCCTCGGAAGGAAGGTTGGGCATTCCTACTTCCGTAGTGATACTGCCTTGGAAACCCAAGGAGGGGTCGGGATACTGCCTTGGAAACCCAAGGAGAGGTCGGGGCCGACTCGATGGCAAATAACAACAACAACAACATAGTATTCTAGGGTCTTCTACAAAATACAAATTCTTTTCTAAACCACAAAATAATTGGAAAGATTTTTCAATCATCTTCTCAAAACTCCTGGTATTTCTTTATTACAGGCAGACTGAAGAAGAGGTGTTTGTATACACATATACATTGAAGATGTGGTAGTTGTTTATACATTGGAAAAGAGGTATTTGAAGTAAATGCTCCAGGGTTTACAAATGTAATTGAACTTGAAAGTATATAATTACCCAAAACAATGATTAGGTCCCCTCTGACATTCTCAGCTCTGAGGCAACTTGATGCCAAAACTTTCAATGGACTAATAATGTTTGCTGACAGAGCTTAAATTAACAGTGCCTGTGGTTATCTTTTGTTTATGCTTAGATAAGCTGAACCAAAACCAGCCTTGAAACCATGCAGAAAAATGAAAGATATTTGAAGTATATCTGCAACTAATTCACAAAAGTCTCCTTACACATTGTAAAATGAGAGAATTCTTGGTTATTCTCCTCAAACTATGTAGTGAGAATATGGAAGCTTTAGGTCGAACAAGATGAAAAGATGGTTTTTGAAGAAAGACTTAGACCATTTGTCTTAGTTTCTTAATGCTTGATATAACAGAAATACCACATGTGGATAGCTTTAAAGAACAGAAATTTATTTTCTCACAGTTCAGGAGGCTAGCAGTCTGATTCCAGGGCACCAGCCATGGGAAAAAGCTCTAGGGGAAGATTCTTCTCTTTGAGTTTTTGTAGTCTCCATATGTTCCTTAGTTCCTTGGCAATCGTCATGTGCCATCTACTTTCTCCTTTGTACTTCCTCTGTGTCTAATATCTCAGAAGTGATCAGATTTAGGGCACAGTCTACTCTAGTATAGCTAATAAACATATTTTTAAAAAAAAAAAACCTTTATTCCCAAACAGAATTACATCCACAGGTATGTTGTTGTTGTTGTATGCTGTGGAGTCAATTCCTAATTATAGCGACCCTGTAAGACAGAGTAGAACTGCCCCTATAAGGTTCTCAAGGAACTCCGGTAGTATAGTGGTTAAGGCATTTGCCTGCTAATCAAAAGGTTGGTTGTTTGAACCCACCAACCACTTCACAGAAGAAACATAAGGCAGTCTGATTTCATAAATATTTACAATCTTGGAAAAATCCAATGGGGGTTGCTATGAATCAGGATCTACTCAATCAACTAAATTTTTACAGGAGTGTATTCTAGGTTTTTTCCTCCCATGGAGCCACTGGTGAGTTTGAACCTCTGACCTTTCAGTTAGCATCCTAAGCTTAATCATTGTATCTTCAGGGCTCCTTTCCATAGGTATAATGCCAAAAAACAAAAAAAAAAAACTGCCATCCAGTAGATTCTGATTCATAGCAACCAACCATATAGGACGAAGTAAAACTGCCCCATAGGATTTCCAAACTGCCCCATAGGATTTCCAAGGCTGTATATCTTTATAGACTGTTAATCTTTCTCCCATGGAACACCTAGTGGGTTTGAACCCCTGCCCTTTCAGTTAGCAGCTGAGCTCTTTAACCATTGCACCACCAGGGCTCCTTCCAAAGGTATCAAACCAAAAGCCAAACTCACTGCCACTGAGTCAATTCTGACAGATAGCAACCCCCATTGGGTTGCTCCCTCCTTCTTCTGCAGAGGGGCTCATGGGTTGGAACCACTGGCATTTTGATTAGCAACAAATTGCCTTAACCACTACACTACCAGAGTTCCTTTCCACAGGTAAAAGGGGTTTTAATTCCAACATAAATTTGGAGCGTACCTAATTCAATTCATAACATCACTCTTAAGCATTGTCCATATGCGTCCTCTGAATAAGCCACTGATTTATTTGAATTGTTCATATTCAATCATTTTAACGATCAACTTTTACACAATTAACTGAATCCAAAGGGAGTCAGTAAAACTAAGTAAGGCAGCCCTAACCACCAGACAGGCCATGCTCTGGTCTGGAGTGTTTCATCTTTGACATTGTTTTGTGAGGAGTTACAGAAATGTCACACCTAAAAGGTGAGTGCAGGCAGATAGCAAATGGCCCAGAACTGCATGAGAACCTGTCCACCTGCCTTCCTTTTGTCTTCTGGCTTCTTTGTCATGCTCAAATGCTAGGTGTCATGGAGGCCACAAGAGGGCTGTGGATTGGATTGGGGCTGCCACAGAGCTCACTTTAGGTACACCAGTCACTTCTACATCCCCCATCTCCCAATTCTCAGATGCTTGCTCAGCTGTGGAAAACATAGTCATGCTACTGGCATCAGAACTGAATTCCAGGCTGTCCCCACCCTGCCGCATCATTCCCACCCCTACTTTGGCTCATGTAGTTGTGTTGTTGTTGTTAGTTGCTGTCAAGTCTATTCTGACTCATAGCAATCCCATGTGTGTAAAATAGAAGTATTTCCTATGGTTTTCAAGGTTGTGACCCTTCAGAAGCAGATTGTCAAGCCTGTCTATCAAGGCCCTATGGGTGGGTTCAAACCTCCAACCTTCCAGCTAATAGTCGAGCAATTAACAATTTGTGCCACCTAGGCACTCATACAATTCTACCTTTCCTAATTAACTCAGTTCATAGCATCCTTTCCCTTCAGTCCCTCTGAATAGCCTTCACCAGACACACGGCCATACATTGTTCCTTGGCAATAGTGTTTGTAGGTATTTGCTCCAAGAGGAAATACTTAGAGAGGCATAAGATTTGAAATCAAACACAACTGGGATCTACATCTAATTGGGAGACTCTTGGGAAAATTATTTAAACTTGTTTAGCCTACTTCTTGGCCCATTAACCACTTGAGAGGTCTCGATTCAAAAGAATGGTCTTTAGTACTGGTTCATAGTAGATGCTCAATATACTACTTTTCCTGCACTTCGGACTCTTCTCCAGGTGCGTACTCCTTGTCTTTCCAACTAAACTGTGGACTCCGTAAATGAGGCAATGATTCTCTTACTACGCACTTCTAAGGTAGCATGCTATGGTTTGATGTTAAATTCCAGCTCCTCCAATCCACCATTTCCTTCATTTCCTGTGAAAATTTGAACAAGTTATTTGATGTTTTGGAGTCCCAACTTCCTCATCAAGTGAGGATGAAATAATAACTATCTTACAGGATTAATGAGAACCAGTGACATATGTACCCAGCATATTACAGACACTTGGTAGGCATTTCACATAAGAGTTTTTTTTTTTTTCCTAATAAATCTTCTTTCATTTTGATAGGCTGTATCTAGGTACTGCTTCTTGCTGGTCCTAAATACCAAGAGGGATGGGAATCAGTCTTCAGGCAATGTTGAGCCCAGGTTATGAAGGAGTTGTTCGGTGCGAGGAATTTGCCAACACACGACAACGCAAGTGCAAGGAGGAGAGTTTATTTGCTAGCTCGAGTTAGGGTCCCTGCTCTCACCAATTCAGTGGCTTGAGCAAAAGACCTCGTGCTCTCTTACTATCACATTTTTATAGGAAAAAATATAGGGTGGAGTAGATAATTGGGTTTTAGGACAGGGGTTTGGGAAGTTGGAGGGCGGGTTGGAATCCCCCGGCTTCAAAGGTGAGGAGAGATTTTTTGGGGGCCGGGCAGATCTCTTTGATATGTGCAAAATCTGTGCAAAATCCGGGGAGGTAAGAGGTGGGCGAGAGACTTTTTGGGGCCATGCAGATCTCTGATAAAAGCTCTGAGGCATGGGATGTGTTAATCTCTATACTAAAGGCTTAGGACTCAGCATGGGACGTGTTAATCTCCATACTAAAGGCTTCTGGTTAAAGATCTACCTGGAGGCATTAGGACTCAGCATGGGACATGTTAATCTCCATACTAAAGGCTTCTGGTTAAAGATCTCTCAGGCCTCACAGCTGGTCCTAAATACCAACAGGGATGGGAATCAGTCTTCAGGCTTTACTTCAAAAATTCTTCCAAAATATTATATCTCCTTGCTCATTGAGCATGACAGATCCCTGGCCACAGAGGAGAGCATCTTTAAGGCCACAGAGCAGACCAAACAAAACTGTTAGAGCAGCAATTCATTAAGTCAAAAGACAGCTAATTTCAGGATTTATAGTTAATCTTAATTTCTATCTTTCTCTTCTCCCCAAATCCTCTTTAGAGGATACAGCAAAGAAAATCAGCTGTAAGAAAGACTTCTCAGAAGACATTGATTTACCCACTGTGTTAGGTATTGAGAGGAACAAAGAGATGGATTTCTAAAAGTGGAAAAGATTGATTAGATTATGGAATCCCATAAAGAAGAGGTTTGAATTAGATCTTACTCCCAAACTAAACTTCCCTGCAGTACTCAGTACAAGGAAACTTTGAGCAATAATTATATTTCAGTGCTGCAGTTCATTTAAGCATTTCTTAAAAGAATTTGTGGATTTTCTACTTTGTCTTATAAAAAAGGCAATGAACCTCATGTGTGACTTTCCTTCAGAGTTTGCAGATGTAGTTCACAGAAGTTAATGACTTTTTTTCTCTTCAATTTCACCCAGCAAGATAAAACAGAGTTTTACTGGAGTTCTCCCATAGCAGAGTGACTGGTCAATATCTTGCTACTTTCTCTGTCAATGCCATCAAAATACTGTTTAATAATTTAGGAAGAACCATGTAATTTTCTTCCCTAGCAAGAGTAAATTAGGCACTTACTAAATAATTGACAAAAGTACTTAATTCTAGGGATGTCTTCAGGGTGTGCTATTAGTCAAAAAGAATTTAAAATAAAATTTTCTTTCAACTACTTTTGTTTTTATGACATTTTCATGCCCTGTCACATCTTGGAACTATATCAGAATTTGCCCCCCACATCCTAATGTCCTCATTGAAAAGTAGTCTACAAATGTTTGTATAGGAAGTGTTAACATCACTTGGAAAGGTAGGCTGAGACTAAAGTGGGTTAAATGCTACTGTAGACCTGTCCCAACCAGTGATATCAGTGGAATACCAAGAAACTTTGATCCCTAGAGTTTTAATGTCAAATGATTAGATGCCC
The DNA here is from genome assembly GCF_000298275.1 of Orycteropus afer afer. Taxonomy (NCBI): domain Eukaryota; kingdom Metazoa; phylum Chordata; class Mammalia; order Tubulidentata; family Orycteropodidae; genus Orycteropus; species Orycteropus afer. The sequence continues at coordinate 284,985 of NW_006922277.1, read as the reverse complement.
TCATTAAGAACAATTAGACTTGGAATATGTTCCCTTGGCTACCTACCAAAGCACAGGCTCCCCCTTCTTCAAGCTTTTTGACTGAGATCTGTTCATTCAGTCTTTCTCTTAAAAATTCCATTTGCAGTGGTATTTTCATGGGCCTCTCCAGTCAAGTGTCCTAACATTGGTTTTATAATTTCTTCCCTACTTCCTAGTTCAGTGAGTAGGGCCTGGGGTCTTAAACCTTGTGAGCATCCACCTAATATACAACAATTGATTTCTATTTGCCTGGAGCAAGAGTAAGAAGACCTAGGAATCAGAAAGGGAAATGGACTGCAGGTCTAACTGCTCCCATGAACTAACTCCTTTGTCACAGGGCCAGAAGACAAAGTGCATGGTGCCCAGCTACCAGTACATTTTTATCAAGGGCCCAATAAATGGATCTAAATCAAAAGGAAGAAAAATTTGGAATATAACTTCAAATTTTTGTTGGAAACCAGTTTTACTGTATACATTGAGACTGAAGGAATTGCTGAATCTGTTGCCTGGAAACAACTTTTATGTCTTGAACCAAAACTATCTCAAAAGGCATCTTTAAATTAAACAACAATTTGGCTTATTTAATAGAGAATGTTCACGTTGAGCACTGCGCTTTGTTAAACAACTATCTATATGAGATGAAATGGACAAAGTAACTCTAAAACACAGATGGGAACTAAGGGGTAGTGAGTCTAAGTTAACTGTGGTAAAACAATATGGACAGAGATAGGGAGAATGATGATACAATGGACAGAGATAGGGAGAATGGGTGATACAATGTGAAATATGTAACCATTGTCAATGACCCATAAAATTGTTGAATGGGTATATGTTTTATTGTGCTATTTTCACAAAAAATAAATAAATAAACTTCTTTTGTTTTATTTGCAGGCTTTTGAAAGCATTTACTTAACACTAACCTATCAAAATTCCCTGGGTAGACTCCTGTTTCACAGGCCAATGTGTTAATCTGTGACTTTACAAGTTAAATGGCTTGGGGAAGAGAGTAGTACCAGGTCTTTTGTTTCTATATCAGCAGTGAGGTATTTAGACCTGGTACTCAAGGTGAACATTCTTTATTAAAAGGACTGGTCTGAGAATAAGACTTTAAAATATTCAAAGAGTCAATTCTCTCTCTCCAGCATTTTCTCATTGACTTAATTTCAAAGGAATGGAGAATAGTGTCAGCCCATCTCTCCAATGCCACCTCCCCCACCCCCCACCCAACCTGACTCATAAACCCTGTGCCTCTCTAGGGAGCTAACATTTCTTCAGTGCCCATCAGGTGTTAAGTACTATTCAGACTCCATTGACAGCATGAGTCAGAATCTTCAAAGCCTATTCAAGTCAGATCCAAGTCATAGTGACCCCTCCTTGGGTTTCCAAGGCAGTGTCTCTACGGAAGTAGATTGCCCAACCTTCCTTCTGAGGAGTGACTGGTGGGTTTGAACTACCAGCCTTCTGGTTAGCAGTCAAATGCCTTAGGCACTACACCACCAGAGCTCTGTCTTTATAGATGGTGATATGCACAACCAGAATTTCATCATCATTAGATGGTGTGTTAGACTGGATTCTCTAGAGAAGCAAAACCAATAAAGCTTATAGTGAGAGAGAGAAAGAAAGAGAAAGAGAAATTTATCTTAGGAAAATGGCTCACACACTTATAGAAGCTGGCAAGTCCAAAGTTCTTGGATCAAACATCAAGCTGGAAGCTTTTCCCAACTCACGCAGCTACAGGGGCTGACAAGCTCATGGTTGGCATGCAGTATACTGGCTATTGACTCCAATGAATGACGAGTCCAAGGTCTCCAGGCCGAATGGTGGATTGTTTGCTCATGGACAGTTGTAGGCAGCACAACAGAATTCCAATCCACAGAAGAGTGTCTCTTTTCCCAAGATGTCCATAAATATACTGGAAGCAGGCCACACCCCTAGGGAAACTCCTTTTCAAGAGATAGACTGCTCAAAACATATACATCTGATCCTATGATTAGAACAACCTACATCGCAATTGCTTAAACCACATAGAATTGTAGTCCAGCCAAGTTGACACAAAACTCTAACTAGCACAGTCCACCCCTTGTCAACTTGGCAGTTGTACACATCTTCTTAGCCATATATAATCTCTAAATAAGGACAATTATAAAGTCATATTTGCACCTAACATGATACACTAATACACGTACAACCGAAACGCATTAACCTTATTTACATTTTACAATTCATAACAGAAGGAAACAAAAATATTTGAAGCATACATACAATGGAGAAATATAATAATCACAGTCCTTGTTTCTGCAACTGGTCACATGGTCATAGCTGATATTCAGAACTACCTTCTTCCACCATCCATTCTGTATTTCCCTTGCCCTCAGCAAGCACCTCAGCTGGTCATGGTTCTTTGCCTGGTGGGGTGACCCAAACCTTCAGTCCTGAAGGATCTAGGCCATTAGTAGTCATATCAGAATCAGATTGACTTTAATCACAGGGCATGGTAGTACTAAGAGACATCCTAAAGAATCTCCTGTATTCCAGACATATTCTTCTTTACCTCCATTATGTAAAGCCAATCCAATTTCCCCTCGGTAATCAGGATCTATCACACCAGATAGTACAGTAATGCCCTTCTTTGTCTGTTGATCCAGAGGCATGAGGAAGCCAAAATGGATGGGTGGCATCCTTAATTTCCAGTTCAATGAAATCAGTATTGTGTCTCCAGATGGGGGTGTTCCTCCCTTTGGGACTAAGATCTCCAGACCTGCAGAGCATAGGGTAGCAGAGACAGGAAGCAAAAATTTTTTGACTGGATCACCAGGGGTAATAGTGAGTGGTACCACTCCTGTTTCCACCCCTCAGTTCCTGGACCCATGAATCCTGGCTACTGGAGAAACAGCACTATATTGGACGCTGGTTTAGAGCATATAAAGCCTCCTGAAGAACATTGCCCCAACCCTTCAAGGTATTGCCACCTAGCTGGCACCATAATTGTGTTTTCAGTAGGATATTCCATCATTCTATCAAGCCAGCTGCTTCAAGATGATGAGGAACATGGTAAGACCAGTGAATTCCATTGCCACACTTTATTTGCTATGAAGTGAGTCCCTTGATCTGAAGCAATGTTGTGTGAGATACCATGACGGTGGATAAGGCATTCTGTAAGTCCATGGATGGTAGTTTTGGCAGAAGCAGTGCAAGCAGGGAAGGTGAATCCATATCCAAAATAAGTATCTATTCCAGTAAGAACAAAACACTGTCCTTTCCATGATGGAAGTAGTCCAATGTAATCAACCTGCTACCAGGTTGCTGGCTGATCACACCGAGTAATGGTTCCATATCGTGGACTCAGTGTTGGTCTCTGCTGCTGGCAGATTGGGCACTCAGCAGTAGCAGTAGCCAAATCAACCTTGATAAGTGGGAGTCCATATTGCTGAGCCCATGCATAACTTCCATCCCTGCCACCATGGCCACTTTGATCATGAGCCCATTGAGCAATGACAGGAGTAGCTGGGGAAAAAAGGATGGTTGGTTTCCACTGAATATGTCATCCTATCCACCTGATTGTTAAAGTCCTCCTCTGCCCAGGTCACCTTTTAGTGGACATTCACATGAGACAAATATCTTTACTCCTTCGGCCTAGTCAGAGAGATCTATCCACATACTTTGTCCCCATACATCTTTGTCACCAGTTTTCCAAGCTTGCTCCTTCCAAGTCCCAGACCATCCAGCCAAGCCATTAGCCACAGTCCATGAATCTGTATATAATCACACATCTGGCCATTTCTTATTCCATGCAAAGTGGACAGCTATACACATGGCTCGAAGTTCTGCCCATTGGGAGGATTTCCCTTCACCATTGTCCTTCAAAGAAGTCCCAGAAAGTGGCTGCAGTGCCACTGCTGTCCACTTTCAAGTGATGCCTACATATCGTGCAGAACCATCCATAAACCAGGCACAAGTTTTCTCTTCCTTAGTCAACTGATCATAAGGAACTCCCCATGAAGCCATAGGTGCAGACTGGGAGAGGGAAGGTAATGTGACTGGAGTGGAAACCATAGAAATTTAAGCCACTTCCTCATGAAACTTACTTGCTCCTTCAGGTCCTGCTCAAGCCTAATCTCTGATATACCACTTTCATTTAATGATGAAGTGCTGCTGTGCACATCCAACTTTATGACCCCATGGGTCAGACAACACCCAGTTCATGATGGGAAGCTCAGGCCTCATGGGGATTTGGTGGCACATGGTCAGGCATTCAGTCTCTACTAAAGCCCAAAAACCAAGCTAAAAGCTGTTTCTCAAAAGGAGAGTAGTTATCTGCAGAGGATGTCAGGGCTTTGCCCCAAAATCGCAAGGGTCTTCATTGCGATTCACCAATAGGGACCTGCCAAAGACTCCAAACAGCATCTCTGTCTACTACAGACACTTTAAGCACCATTGGATCAGCCAGAACATATGGCACAAGTGGCAGAGCAGCCTGCACAACAGCCTGAACCTGTTGCAGAGCCTTCTGTTGTTCTGGGCTCCACTCAAAACTAGCAGATTTCCAAGTCACTTGATAAATGGGCTGCAGCAACACACCCAGATGAGGGATATATTGCCTCCAAAATCCAAAGAGGCACACCAGACATTGTGCCTTCTTTTTAGTTGTGGGGGAAGCCAGATACAATGACTTATCCTTCACTTTAGTAGGAATATCTTGTCACACCCTGTACCATTGGACCCTTAGAAATTTCACTGAGGTGGAAGGTGCCTGAATTTTTGTTGGGTTAATTTCCCAACCTCTAGCACACATATATCTTACCAATAAGTCTAGAGTCATTGATACTTCTCCCTTACTAGGTCCAATCAGCATAATGTCATTAATATAATGGATCAGTGTGATGTTTTGTGGAAGGGAAAGGCGGTCAGATCTCTATGGACTAAATCATGACATAGTGCTAGGGAGTTGATATACCCCTGAGGAAGCACTATAAAAGTATACTGTTGGCCTTGCCAGCTGAAGGCAAACTGCTTCTGATGGTCCTTTGAAATTGGTATCAAGAAAAAGGCACTGGCCAGATCGATAGCTGCGTACCAAGTACCAGGAGATGTACTAATTTGCTCAAGCAATGAAACCACATCAGAAACAGCAGCTGCAATTGGAGTCACCACTTGATGAAGTTTACGATAATACTGTTATTCTCCAAGATCCATCTGTTTTTTGCACAGGCCAAAGAGACAAATTAAATGGGGATGTTGTGGGAATCACCACCCCTGCATCCTTCAAGTCCTAGATGGTGGCAGTAATTCCTGCAACCCCTCCAGGGATGCAGTATTGCTTTTGGTTTACTATTTTTGTAGGTAAAGGCAGTTCTAATGGCTTCCACTTGGCTTTTCCTACCACAATAGCCCTTACTCCACTGTCAGGGACCCAATGTAGGAATTCTGCCATTGCTCAATATATCTATTCTTATATATGCAAAATTTGGTACCGAGAGAGTGGGGTGCTCCTCTAACAGATAGCTAAAATGTGGAAACAGGAGTGGAGTGTGTCCTTGACCCAAGACCCTGGCAGAAAGACCCTGGCATGCGGCATGAGAGACAGCAGGAGAAGAGCCAAGAGGCCAGCATTAAACAGCAACAGGCTTACCAGCCCATGGAGAAGAAAGCCGGGTGCCATTGAGTAGGCAGCTTCCTGGTGGAGCGGGTTGCCTCTGGGCATTAGGTGAAGAGACTGGCATGAAATGGAGTAGCAGGTTGGCTAGCCCACAGAGCAAGAGAGCTGAGTGCTTTTGGGGCAGGAAGATTTCCTGCAGAGTGGGTTGCCTTCAGCATTAATTGGCAGAAACGGAGAGAACAAAGAAACAGTAGCAGAGCTGCCTCAGCCTGAAAGGGTAGGACCATGGCCTTTGGGGGTGGAACCATCACAGCCCCATAGGTTTCAAAGAACCAGGCCTTCACCAACTTGGTTCTGGAGTGTGGGGCTACTTGTTCATGTGAGCCAATGGAATGGAGCTATAGCCATTGCCCAAGAGTGAAGGGGTGGAGCTGCCATGCCCAAGAGGGAGAGGAACGGGGCCCACCAGGCCAAGGGTGTAAGGTTGCCACTTAGAGGAACTAGGGGACTGAAGCTACCCAGTGAGAGAGATCTGTACAGATTCCACCCAATGAAGATCTATACAGATGCCAAGTTGACAAGGGGTGGAATTGTGGGTAGTTCAGTTTGTGTATCAACTTGGCTGGACCTGGTTGCAGCTGGTGGTAGTTATTCCCCATGATGAGACTGGCAATCAACTCCATGGTGGGATCTACCACAAGCAGCTGAATAGCTGCCTTTGGGTATGTGGTCTGCTTCTCATATATAAGCAGCAGCTTTGGGAATGGTCTCTAGCTTATGGCATGCTTGGACCCTGTATGTAGCTGTGTCATTGTTCAACAGCCTGCCATGCTCTGCTGATCTTGGGACTTACAATGGACTTAAATTAATGGCCTGCTATGTGGTTTGGTAACATTGGGACTGAGCCTTTTTACTTGGGTTTGTCAGCCTCAGCAGCCAGTAGCTGCCTGAGTGAAGAAATGCCTCTAGCTCTAGTGGGCTGGGAGCAGGAGGCAGAGATGGACCCCAAGGTTGAGGGGCTTTCACACAGCCCCTAGAGCCTGGCACTTTGAACTTGGACTTAAAGCCTCCAAACTGTTAGAGAATAAACTCCTGTTTGTTAGGCCATCCCATTTGTGGTATATTCTTGTCAGAGCAGTACTAAGTAACCAGAACAGATGGTATTCTAACAATGCCTAGACCTTGGCTTGTGAAATCCAAACTGCTTTTTATAGATGGTTTCAGGATCAAATACAAGCATTTTGTTGTTGTTGTTGTTGTTATGTGCCATCGAGTCAGACCCGACTCATTATAGCAATCAAAATAATCTTGAATCTGTCAACTAACAATCAGTAGTATTTTTAAAGTCCTGTTCTATTTTCACACATCTTGTGCTTCTTCAGAGATGCTCATGCTATAAACTCCCTTCTCCCCTTCCTCCTTCTGTTACCTCTGTGTCCCAGATGTTCTTGGCACCTGACCTCATCCATGGAGGTTTTTGTCTTTTGTTCATATCCCCTTTTCCTTTCACCATTCTGGTCCAACTTCTTTCTACTCGACCGCAAAAACCTATGAACTTGGCTAGCAAAACCAGCATAAAGCAATAAATATGACATTTATGTTCTAGTGAGGAAATACAGACAATATATAAATAAGCAGTAACCCAAAATTATCAGATAGAGGGTGTTTGCTGATAGAGATAAATGCCACATAGAAAACAGAAGATGGTAAAGTAAAAAGGAGGGCTGGTGAGGGTGGGGGCCAGGGTCACTGTAGATTAGGTGGTCAGGAAAGACATTTCCGAGATGACTTTAAAGCTGACATCTAAATGACAAGACAAAGATAGCTTTGCAAGCATCTGGAAGAAAAGTTTTCAGAAAAAGGAACAGCTAATACAACATGCAGGAGCTCTGGTAGCATAGTGCCTAAGGCACTTGACTGCTCACCAGAAGGCTGGTGGTTCAAACTCACCAGTCACTCCTCGGAAGGAAGGTTGGGCAATCCTACTTCCGTAGTGATACTGCCTCGGAAACCCAAGGAGGGGTCGCTATGAGTCGGGGCCGACTCGACGGCAAACAACAACAACAATACAACATGCTTAAAATGGAAATGAGTTAGCATGGTTGGACTCTCGTACAGTGTCAAATTACCCAGTGAGCAAGGTAAATGTGGGTTTACTTGTGCTTATTTACTAATCTGTAGTGAACCATTTTACATTTTTTCACCACATCAAAGATTCTGCTTCTTGGTATAGCTGGTGTCTGTCTCTCTCCCAACTCCACAGAACCTTCCTACAGAATCAAAATCTCTTTTTAAATTTACAATCCCAAAATTCACATGTGAAACTGCTCAGTACAGATTACTAAGTAAACACAAGGAAGCCTAAATTTACATTCTTTATTGAGTAATCTGCTCCTGCGTATGTAGTAAATGAGGAGAGAGATACTGAAACTAATTTATAGAATTGCCTCCCTGTTTTATATTTGACTGCTAACCAGAAGGTGAGTGGTTCAAAACCCACCAGCCACTCTGCCGAAGGAAGAGGAAATGATCTACTTCCTTAAAGATTTACAGCCTCAGAAACTCGATGGGGATTGCTGTGAGTCAGAAATGACTCAGTGGCAGTGAGTTTGGGTTTTTTTGTTTCTTACCTCCTCCTATGGTGCCCTGAAGCCTGAACATACCCAAGATAGAGCCCCCAAAGGAGAAGCAATGGAGCTTTTATTACTAGTTACCAATATCCCCTGCCCCACCCTGCAAGAGGCTATGCTACCTACCCCATTGAGCTCAAATATGGTCATGTGACTTGTTTTGGCCAATGATATGTGATGTGTGTCACTTCCAAGCAAAAGCTTTTAAAGTCAATTTGTGCTTCACCATGTCCTTTCTCTTCCTCTTCTTTCAGGTCACTAGCCAGTGTTCCAGAAAATGATGGCTCTGTTAGAATGGGTTCTGGAATGAAAAAGGCAATGATGCAGAACAAAGTCCTTAGCCTACACACTGGGGAAGTCATGTTAGCAAGAAATAAATCTTTGTTGTTTTAACTAATGTGTTGAGGATTATTTGTTACTGCAGTATAACTTTGCCCAGTCTGTTACAGATTCCTTGAACAATATGCTAAAGTGACTCCAGTTCTGAATAAGAGTAGTTACCCAACTGGAAAAGAAGGGGAGTATACTAAAAGAAAGAATTTTTGTGACTTATGTTTTAGTACTTGCCTTGACCCCAGTGTAAAATTCTGGCCACCTGGAAATCTCCCCTCTACCTCAGAAATCCATGTATGGACTCCTCTGTCTGAGGGATGCCTGAAGGATACCAGAACATCCTCTGAGCACCATGCTGCTTTTGCTGGGTACTACCACTTCCCACCAGGAGCTCTGGTAACATAGTGCCTAAGGCACTTGATTGCTAACCAGAAGGCCAGTGGTTTGAACCCACCAGCCACTCCTCAGAAGGAAGGTTGGACAATCTACTTCCGTAGTGATACTGCCTCAGAAACCCAAGGAGGGGTCGCTATGAGTCGGGTCCAACTCGATGGCACATAACAACAACAACCACTTCCCACCAGGTCTTGTATGTCAGCCTACATAGAGGATTCTGAGAAACAGGTGTGAAGAATACTCCCCCTCTGGTGTGTCTGTGTGTGTGTGTGTTTTAAATTCCACTGAGGAACACAAAAATGGTGCTTCTCGTGTCTTTCAGAAATTTTAGTTAAATCAGTTCTTTTGGTTGTTGTTTGTAGTAGCCCACCTTCCTTGCTCCTCCATGGGATTGGACAAGGTGGCAAAGCCAAAACAGAGAAAATCAGAGAACTTAAGCACCTCACAGATCTTCAACTATAGGGTGCATACTTGACCAAGGACTGCTCCTAGCCAACAACTTAGTGTAGCAGAAATATTAAGGCAAGAACATTCCTGAGAGGCACAAGACTTCTCTAAGGGATAATTATAGCTCAAGAACTCCCAAACAGCTTTGATGAACTATCCCTTAGACAACATGCCAACCTAGGGCATTTCTACCAAATCTTTCTTCCTTCTCTTTTTCCCACAGTATCAGACTTTCTTTATGTTCTGATGGCCCTCCCAGCTTTATCCAGCTCCTTTCCTGTTTTCTCTCACACACAGGTGTTTCTCCCTAAAAGTTCTTATACTTTTACTCCTGTCTTAGTATCTGCCTCTCAAAGGACCTAGACTAACACACCCTGATAATAATAAATATTTAGTGAAAGAAGTCAGACATCTCCGAGTCAAGGTAAAGGTATAACAACATCTTGTATTTGAAATTGCCCCACCAAACAGAAAATAGACCAAAGACTGTTATTCTGGAGAAACAAGGCTCATTACAACATATAGTAATCAAAGAAATGCAAATTAAAGCAATAACAGGATACTATTTTTCCCTTTTAAATTGTCGACAATGGGGAAAAAAGGAAAAAAGAAAAACCAAAATGATCCTAGGTCTACAAGTTTTCAGGAAAATTGTACCTTACTACATTGCTGTTGGAAGTATTAATTGATGTAACTTTTCCAGAAGGCAATTCACCAATATCTATCAACACTTTTCAAAGCTGTATAATTCAAATTTTAGGAATTTATACTACAAAAATAATTGAGACTGTGGACAAAGATTTAATCATCAGAATGTGTCATTAAAATGTAGTGATTCTAAAATAAAATAAAATGTGGCCATTTATATGTTTGATCATTTTTTAATGTTCCCTTTCCAATTGTAACACTCTTTAATATTGCCTCAATTCCAAACTCTCTTATCCAATTGATTTTCAAGTTTTTTCTTTGAGATAGAGCCTACCATTTGACCTCAGGGCCCTGGCCAATACCTTTAAATAAAGAATGCAGATTGGGTTGGAACAGTGACAAGACAGGGAGGCCCATCTAAGGGGCAAAACCATTCTGCAGCTCTGGCCAATGAGGTTTATGCAGGAATGTGGCCCCCTGAAATGAGAATCTAGACAGATAATTTTAGACAAAATTTCAAAATTTTTAAATGTTGACAACTAATTTGTTTTTTAAAATGTTAAAGTGGACCACCAAATAAAACAAATTTGCAGCCCTAAGGCACTTGACTGCTAACCAGAAGGCTGGCGGTTCACACCCACCAGCCACTCCTCAGAAGGAAGATGGGGCAATCTACTTCTGTAGTGATACTGCCTTGGAAAGCCAAGGAGGGGTCGCTATGAGTCGGATCGACTCAACGGCACATAACAACAACAACAACAGCAGATTAAACTCTGAAGTCCAACACTGCCATTTTTACAAATGATCAGATCAAGTGGTGGTGGTGTAATGCAAATGGAACCTAATTCACTAATAGCCCCAACTACTGCACTTCTGAACCATCCCCATATTCACAGTGAGATCATGCTCCCCACAGGCTACTCCCAGCCAATGACTGAGTACAGTTGGTACTAATGTAGACACACCCCTATGATACACAAGGTGCCTTTAACAGTTGACTTTGGTTAAGGACCTCCCATCAGGTTGGCCAGAAATTTCATAGAACTGCATTCTGTGACTCTTTCTGCTCGATTATTCTTCTTTCCCCCACTCCTTCAGAAGTGTCAGACCTATGTCGCACTCTGATGACTCTCCCTGTCTTCTCCCGCACCTTTTTTAATTTTATTTTATTGTGATTTGGGTGAAGATTTACAGAGCAAATTCACTTTCCATACAGCAGTTCATGTACACTTTGTCTCATGACATTGACCACAGTTTACCA
>NW_006922277.1:222710-267128 GCF_000298275.1 Orycteropus afer afer | reverse complement strand
GTTGTTGTATTTAGATCTCTGTTAACTGTTTGTGAAGAGCAGCCAAGGGTGGTTCAGGATATTCTTGGTGGTTTTTTATCGTTGGCCCATTGGTGGAGAAGGAAGTAGTGGCTGTTGCTCAATAAGTGAAGTTGCAGGAGGTGTGGGTGTAGTTGTGTCTTATGGGGACAGTTGTTGCCTCCCACTCAGTTAGACAAAAATTACAATTGAATAACCATCAAAAAACTAAAAGCACATGGACAAAAAACACACCATATAATCACACAATAACCAAAAAAAAGGGAAAAAGAAGAAGAAAAAACAAGAAAACCTGCAATATCTGGGAATAGGGCACTAAGAGAAAAAGGTAAAGAAGGAGAATAATGAAGAAAAAAATGGGAAAAATGCAAAAAGAAACACAAGTCATGAGGTTAACCATGAGAAAAAAGGGGGAGAAAAAAATTAAAATTAAAAAAAAAAAATTTCAACCAGGAACAGGGAAAAGACAAAATGATGAAATCTATGACTTGGCATGGGAAGAATAAGAATAATAGTAAAAAGGACAAAAGTATTAATAATAATAGTTGTTTTTAAAACAGACAAATAGAAGCAAACTAATCACCAGAAAAAAAGAAACAAAAAATAAATAAATAAAAATAAAAAGAGAAAAAAACATCAGTGGAGGACAGGACAGGGCACCCAGGCTTCGTCTGAGCACACAGACTGTGATGGAGTTCCTGTGGGCCCAGAATGTAGGTGCGAGTGAGGGATGGTTGCACCTTCGTTCACCAAGCGGGTGTGGGGTATAAGAGTAACAAGAGGAATGTCACACCTTTTCAGTCTTACAGGTCCAGAGTGTCTTTAAGGTTCCTGGAAAGCAGAACGTGTTCTTAAGCCCCAGCAATCTGCAAGAGCACTGTCTCTTTAAATATCCAAAACAGTCAAGCCGCTTTTAAATATTCAAAATGACGGTGCCCTCCGGACCAGCAATAGGCCACAGCTCAGCCCAACTTTATCCTCACCTTCTCTGTTTATTCCCCAGCCATCAGAACAGTTCTCCGTGCAGTCCCTGGCTAGCAGGGCTGATTTTTAGGTTAATTCTTAGGTCCTACCACCACTCGGGAATCTCCAAGCTGTCTGTGCCATGCTGTCAGGATTGCTCAGGATTGCTGCCAGACCGCAGCTCCATATGTCTCCTTTTTTGGTATTTTCATGCAAATTCTTCTGCTAGGTGGGGTTTAGTCCACTTCTATATCCTTTCCTTCAAGGCTCAGGGGTCCAGGATTATCTTCGGTGTCTGTGTTCATTGGTTTCCCTTTTCTTTATTGAAGAGAGTCTCTGCAGTCTTTCTGCCTAGTCCACCATCTTACCAGAACTCTTTCTCCTGCACCTTGTTGTTTATCTGTCACAGTCATTTTCCACAATCTCTTGCAACTTGGCAACACTTGATGTTGGAACACCTGACATCTTAAAAAACCCTATTTTTTGGCACAAAACTTCAGGAAATTTTGCGCTGGAGAGATTAAAATGAGATATTAGCTCTCCCACATAGTCTTCCATCCATACCCTAATCAGCACTATTATGGAGTAAGAGCTGGTTTCTAGAAGGTAAATCTCCCTTCATGCTGTACAGTAGTCTTTCTGGACACCAACCATTTGTCTTCCTTTAGTTCCCAGCTGATTATTCCAGGTTGGATCACATCAGTCTCCACCTAAGACTCACTGGGTTGGCTTGCTCCACTCCACATCATCAGGTAGTCATTCAGAAGGAACTCACATGTTCTTAGATAGTACTTGTTTCTGAGTTGAATCACAGCCAAGCCATTGGCAGTCTCCTCATAGGGAAGCTCTTAAAGCTGTCTGTGGATAAATGAAGAGGAGAAAGATGCTTGGAAGAAGATTGGGAGATCTACTTCCATAGTGATACCACCTCAGAAACCCAAGGAGGGGGTCTCTATGAGTCAGATCTGACTCGACAGCAGTGAGTTTGGTTTTGATTTATGTGTACTTGAGCAATTTAAGAAACCAGCTAATAGATTTGAACTCCTAAAACCTGAGATCCATGCTCCAAAGCCAACTCTCAATTCTGACATTTTATCAACCTCCTTAGCTAGCTGATTATATATTCCCAGTGGCAATAGCCTGACAACCCTGGAATAGTGCCAAAGGAGGCACTATCTTCAGAGAGTCAGAGGAATTACTTCCACAGAGAGGTCTCCACTAGATAGGGTGGAACTTACCAGAGCCCAAAACTTTTCAGTAGAGTTTCCTCTACCTATGGGTCTATCACTACTTGCCTTCAAATCACCATCAATAAAGTAAATAAATGTGTTAGGACACAATGACTATTCTTAATTTGAATATAGATTGCTAGACACAATGAGAAGTCAAAGAGCATGATCATTAAGGATCTATAATTATTTCAGAATGGAAATGAAATTTAGCTTCCCATGTTTAACAGTCACTAAGTCATAAGAATCAAGCTAAATTTTTGTGTCTTGTATGTTTATATTGACATTTACAACAAGATACAGAAACATAGTATTTGGACTATAATCTTATCTAAATTGGCCTTACATCTGAAGACTGGAAATGTGGACCAGTGGCCCCATCACTAACTTGGAAAATGGACTTAACAACTCTAAACCTGTTTTTTCCCAAGCTACAAAACAGAGAGCATCACAAGCTAGTTGTTGTCAAGTCTGCTCTGACTCATGACAACCCTTTATATAACAAACAGAATGAAGCATTGCCTGCTCTTGCACCTCTTCAAGATCATTGGTATGTTTGACTGTTACATTGTGGAGAATGGTAGTCAATGTCATGAAACAAAATGTGTTTGAACTGCTGTATGGAAAATGAATTTGCTCTCTCACTTTCACCCAAATCACAATAAAATTTTTTTTTAAAAAAAGATCATCTGTATGCTTGAGTCCATGGTGGTGGCCACCGTGTATTTTGAGTGCCTTCCAACATACGGGGCTCATCTTCCAGCATGATATTAGGCAATATTCTGTGTGATTCATAAGGTTTTCATTAGCTGATTTTCAGAAGTAGATTGCCAGGCCTTTCTTCCTAGTCTGAGTCTGAAAGCTCTTCTGAAACCTCCCCACCATGATTGACCTGCTGGTATAGCTTTCCACCATCATAGTAATATGCAAGCCCCTACAGTATGACAAACCAACAGACTGGTAATAGTTAATCATCTTACAAAATTCTGTATAAAAGAATCAAACATACATTTGACAGATTTGTCAAAACCTAATTCCCCAGCCCCCAGGCATTTTCCTAAACACAACATTTTTATTCATATGTAAAGCTTTACTAATGTCGGTAGGACAGTGAAAGTTAAGAACAAAGGAAGTTATATAACTAACTTTCTTTCTTCACTCACTGCTATCTTACTCAGGAAAAAGAAAAAAAATTAATCACTGGCATAACATACAGACTAAGGCATATGTCTGAAAAGACAGCTGGTACATGCAAAGTCTTGTTTCTTAATGAAATAGCATCTAGCACAGGATGCCTTCATGGGATTAAAGGCCCAGAGAGTCTCACCTTCTGCCTGGTATCTGAGCTGCAGAAAACAATCTCTACATCCCCAAAAATTATAAAAATATAGTCACCATTACAACAGCGCTGAACAAATATCTTAGTTAGGCAGCCTGCCTTGGGCTCTGAATAAAAGAATGCAATATATATCCTAGAAGTATAAATTACTTCACAGGGCTGCTCTGGTCCTCTCTCCCATCACAAATAATTACTGTTACCCTTCTCACCCTTGCTGCCTTCCACCCTGCCCATCACACACACACACTCACTCCTGCTCACTATTTCAACAGATCTTAGCAGGGAAGTTACTAGACTAAACAACATTCAAAATAGCTTTAAAATCAAAAATTATTTTTTTCTTTGGTGCCCTTGGCAATGACTATATAAAATGAGTTGTTGTTTTTTGTTTGTTTGTTTGTTTTGTTTTATAGTGTGGAGATGCCTGGAAAAAGCAGAGCCTTCATATTTGGGTGATAGGTACAATATTAAGTAAAAAACAACAGCCCAGATGGTTCATTTAATAGAGTCACAGCAGTAAGCTTGTATTATACTGGGGCGAGGGGGGTCACTGAGATTTGTAAAAGAAAAGTAAAATGCCTCAGGATTAAGCAAGGATCTCACTGTTTTGTTCTACTAGGAAAATCTCAATGGAGCTGAATATTCCTGACATCAAAAATTACTCAACGAAAACAAAGGAAGATGAGAGAGAGAGAGAAAGAGAGAGCAAATTTGGTCACAGAAAGAATGGGAAAAATAGTTGAAGGTAGGCAGCACACAGAGTTAGAGGCAGAATCTGTTTTTCTCCCTATTAATGAAAGGCTTTCCTGTCCCATATCTATTCAGCAATGCCAGAGACGTTACCAGTATTTTGGAGAACTGCAGAAAGGTGCTCTATCTTTCATATTCTCTATCACAGTGGAGGTGTCCTACTGGTGCAGTAGTTAACCACTCGCTGCTAACTGAATGGTCAACAGTTCAAACCCACCCTGATCTATGGGAGAAAGATGTGGCAGTCTGTTTCCATAAAAATTACAGCTTTAGAAAATCTGTGGGGTAGTTCTACTCTATCCTATAGGGTTGCTGAGTCAGAAGCAACTTGACAGAAATGGGTTTTTTTTGTCATTGTCATAGTGCAGGAGCCCCTGGGTGATGTAAATGGTTAATGTGCTTGGCTACAAAAGTTTGGTGCTTTGGGTTCACCCAGAGTTGCCTCGGAAGAAAAGCCTGGTGATCAGTCTGAAAATTCGGCCATTGAAAACCCTATACAGCACAGTTCTGCTCTGACACACATGGGATAGCCGTGGGTCAGAATAATTCACCAGTGAAAATTAGAAAACTTATGTGATATTCTAATTCCTTACTTATTGTTTAATTAAGGTATATTAAAAACATGAAAGGAGCTCTGGTAGCACAGTACCTAAGGCATCTGACTGCTAACCAGAAGGTTGGTGGTTCAAAGCCACCAGCCACTCCTCAGAAGCAAGACTGGGCAATCTACTTTCATAAAGATTTACAGCCTCAGAAACCCAAAGGGGGTCACTATGAGTCAGAATCGACTCAACAGCAATGGGTTTGGATTTTTAACAGCATGAAGCTTATTCATAAGCAGCATAGAGGGGGTTTGATTCCCAGAAAGAAAATAGCAATTACTAGTGAGGTCATATAGATGTGATGCCTGCTTTGTTGTATGTCAACTTATGTCACTTCAAGTTATTTTCCTACCTCCATTGCCTAAGCCCTGATCCTAATTGTTTTTCCTAATATTGTTGGTCACACTTAAATTCTTTTTTAAAAAACTAAAACCATACTGCTTATATTTGCTTGTGGCTTCATCTATATTCCTCAATTCCTTCTGGTTAACATTTTTTATATCCAGGAAGTGCAACGAGTGTCCACTGATTACATCATTGATGAAAATCAAATGTCAGGGCAAGTGAACTATAGCAGTGTTTCACAACATGCAGCTCCAAGACCAGCAGCCTCAGCATCACCTGAAGACTTATAAAGAATGCAAATTCTCAGACCCCAGACCCACTATTTTAGCTTTCTATTTGTGTACAACAAATGACCACAGACTTAACAACTTAAAACAACACACACTTATTATCATGCAGCTTCCATGGGTCAGAAGTCAGGGAACAGGTTAGCTGGGTCCTCTGCTCAGGGCTTCACCAGGTGGAACTCAAGGTATTGGCCAAGGCTGTGATCTTATCTGAGGCCTGGAGTCCTCTTCCAAGTTCACTAGTTGTTGGAATAATTCAGTTCTTGTGACATAGGATTGAGATCCTCACTTTCTTGGTGACCATCAGCTGGCAACCATTCCTAGCTCCCAGAGGTCACCTACTATTCCCTGCCACGTAGTCCTCTCCACAACATGACAGTTTGCTTCTTCAAAGCCAGCAGGAGATCTCTCCTGCTATGAGTGTCTCCAGTCTGCTAAGACTGAGTCCTAATTAAGTCATCTAATATAATGTAGTGATGATTATCTTATCACCTTCCTCGTCTAATATAAACTACTCAAGGAGGTGACTGTTCCATCATATTCAGAGATTCCACCCACATTCAAAAGAATGGGATTATGTAGAATATATATACCAAGGGGCAGGATTCTTAGGGCCATCTCAGAATTCTGCCTTCCATTCCTACTGAATCAGAATAACCAAGCTGAGATCCTAAATTATTTCCCCATACCTCCCAACTCAACATAGACTGAGAAATTTGAGATTGAATAACTTAAGGATTCTGTGAAATGACTGCTTACTTAATGTTTCAAAAGAAACTTCTTCCATAAAAATACTCATCTACCTTGAGCTTCATGGGTATACTCTACTCTATGTGGGAAATCAGACTTTGTACCCTAACAGGTGAGAGGCTAAGTCAATCAAAGAGTTAATTATACAGATCATTTCCTGGCTCCCATGGGCATAAAGGCTATAGATGGCCACATATTTATGCAGCTGTTGTTAAAAATTCAGCCACAGCATTTATTTCAATGAACTCCTTTCACTACATGTTCAACAAATGCACTAAGGGACTACATAAAACATTCTCTATTAGTTCAAATTTTCTGACTCCTTAAAAGCTTCCAGTAACTGAAGGAAAAATGCATCTGTAATATACCCCCTGCCATTACAAATACATTCATTAAAATACAAACAGCTGAAGAATAAGTGAGCATTAAGTATGAGCCTGTGTGTGTGCATACCCACACAGAGTAGCTTAAATGTGGATGTTTTTAAATAGCACATTATGTTGAAGACTTAACAGTTATTAACAGACCTGGATAATATCTACAAACTATCAAAGCACTACTTTAAATTGCAATGATCCCTTCATTGTCTTAGATGTTTCTTAAGTACCATTTAATCCTAAATGCATGGTGCTGCCCGGAGTTGTGTATTAAGAACAGCAGGTGTTTCTGTTGCATTGGTCCCTGAAGGGGCAGAAGGGAGGCACAAGTGCCTGGGGGGTTCCTAGAATGTCCCTGACCAATTTACAACCCCAAAACTCCTCCCAGATGGAGGTAGTATTCTAAAACAGTATTAATTCATATTGACAGGTCCCACATTCTTATAAAATCAACTCAGGGAGAAGTCCACAAAAACATCAAGGCCATTGTCAAAGAGTTTATTGACACAGTTTATTGCCCTTGAAAGGAGAAAAAAATATTCCTTTCAACATGATCTACAGTGGTTGTACCCAGATGCCACACAAAGTCTGCATCATATCACCTTTCCTATCTGACAATTTGGCATGTCTATGCCATACCCTAAGAAGCCCCGATGGAGAAATGGTTACGTGATCAGTTGCTAATGGAATGTCAGCAGTTTGAACCCACCAGCACTTCCATGGGAGAAAAGATCTGGCAATCTGTTCCTGTAAAGATTACAGCTAGAAAACCCAATGAGGCCTTAGTAGCTTGTGAGTGGCCATCTTAGATACATCCAAAGCAAAGTAGAGTGAAGAAAATCAAAGAGTCAAGAAAACAATGTCTGCAGGACTAATGGACCACATTAACCACAAGCCTTCACTAGCCTGAGCCCTGAAGAACTAGATGGTGCCCAGCTACCAATACTGACCACTCTGATAGGGATCACAATAGAAGGTCCTGGACAGAGTGAGAGAAAAATGTAGAACAAAATTCAAAATCATAAAAAAAGATCAGTCATACTGTTCTGATAGAGACTGGTGGAATCCCTGAGACTATGGCCCTTAGACACCCTTCAAACTTGGAACTGAACCTAGTCTTGGAGATCATCTTTCAGCCAAACAATACACAGCCTTTATAAAGTGAACAATAACACTCATGATAAATGTTCTTCTCAGAACAATCAATCATATAAGAATAAAAGGGCAGCACTTGCCCAAAAACAAACTCCAGAAGGCAGGAAGGGGCAAGAAAGATGGGCAAATGGAAACAGGAACACAGGAAGGAAGTGGGAAGGGCGCTGTTACATTGAGGAGATTGCAACTAATTTCACAAAACAAAATGTGTATAAATTGTTGAATGGGAAACTAATTTGCTCTGTAAACATTCACCTAAATCACAATAAAATGTTAAACAATAATAATGAGACAGTACTACTCTGTCCTAGGGAGCTCTGGTAGCATAGTGCCTAAGGCACTTGACTGCTAACCAGAAGGCTGGAGGTTCAAACCCACCAGCCACTCCTCAGAAGGAAGATTGGGTAATCTACTTCCATAGTGATACTGCCTAGGAAACCCAAGGAGGGGTCGCTATGAGTAGGGTCCGACTTGATGGCACATAATAACAAGAACAACAACTCTGTCCTATACGTTTGCTATGATTTGAAATCAACTTGATGGCAGGCAACAACATGCCACACCTTGGTTATTTAGCCACATATACTTAGAGAAGGCAGATGATCATAGCCACCTCAGGTTTTCTGCCATGCCCCCATGGTGTAATAGTGTCTCTCTGTTGTCACTGAATAAATAGTAAGTTGCTTCAACAGAAACTACTGTGCAAAAGAACTGACTCTGCTAAAAATAATGTGAGGTGCCAACCGCAGATAAGAACGACAGTCAGATCAGTTAGGAAGGGGCTTCTCCATACGTTCAGACCCCTCTAGCTATGAATTACTATTTGTCCTTTGAAAGTTACCCTCAGATGAGATTTGTGAGTTCTTCTGTAGGCCTGGGAAAGCCCTGGTCCTCCCTATTGGAGAAGTGGGGACCTTTATGGTGGGGAGCAGAATCACTAGACATCAGCCCCGTGAGCTGGTATAATACACGAAGAAGATTGTCCCCTTCACATTAGAAAGGCTGGATTTGAAGACATAGAAGTAAGAGTTTGTCAATAAGGAGGGGATTCAGGAAGACCCTGAGTTACTCCTTTTTCCCAGTACTCATTAGGGATAAGGAGGGACACCTCCCTTGGTCCCTTACTTTGCCAATGAGAAAGCTGACACTTGAAGAAGTTAATACCACAACCAATCGGTGGTGAGGCCAAGATTCATACTTTGGTCTCCAAATACAGTGTGTGTTTTTCTGTATAACTTTTCCATTTTAAACTTATCTTATGTGTAAGTCTGTATGAACACATGTTTACAGGTCTTTGTGAGGCCTAACAAAAGACATCATAGTAGTATGGAGTAAAGTATATTTTCCTGTAGGGTCATTGGTGTTATATCTGTGGAAAGAAACTATTACATCAATCACATTTTTTAATCTTAGAACCACCTCTTGAAAAAGCAAATTATAACCCTTCTTTGATTCTACTGCTTTCATAGGCTAAATTATTTTAAAGTAGCAGCAAAGTGTCTAAATAATAATACCAAGAGACAATGTTGAAATAAATGGAATAAATGCAGAAGACTTGGAAGAGAAAGTTACTTCCTGTTGGTCAGTTAACAAGGTATTGTCCTCTGATTGGAGTTATGCCAACTAAGATGAGTTGGCATAACTAAGCTAAGGACATATTCAGGACAATTAACCTTCCTACCACCTCATCCTCTCCCATATCTTATAGAGATGCTCAGAACAAGTAAAAAATGGGGGTGGGAGTAGAGGAGTCAGAAAAAGGATACATCATTTCATTTCAAACCAGCAACTCAATTCCTAGTGCAACTGTATTTGGGTCTCACCCTACTCAGTAGATTCCATACTCAGCCTCCCCCCTGCAGCAAAACAACTTGAACAGTGGATGGCAGCAACCACACACTTTACATGGAGGCAGATCAGGTTAGATAAAATGGTAGATTACAAGTGTTGGGGGAATTACTTGGCTCAAAAGCTGCATCAAAACTGTCTCTTGATGATTGTAAAGTGGCATAGCCTCTGTGGAAAGCAATTTGGCGGTTCCTCAAATAGTTAAACAGAGTTACCATATGGTCCAACAAGTACACTGCTAGGTGTATACTCAAAAGAATTTAAAGCAGGAACTCTAACAGATACTTGTACATCTATGTTCATTGCAGCACTATTCACAATAGCAAAAATGTGGAAACAGCCTAAAAGTTCATCAATGAATGAATGAATGAATGAAATGTAGTATATACATACAATGGGATATTACGCAACCATAAAAAGAAATAAAATCCTGATGCATGATACAACGTGGATGAAACTTGAAAACACTATGCTAAGTGAAATAAACCAAACACAAATGGACAAATATTGTGTGAGCTAACTTATATGAAATATCTAGAATAGGCAAATGTCTAGAAAAGGAGCTGTGGTACTATAGTGGGTAAGGCATTTGGCTGCTAAACAAAAAGTTGGTGGTTCAAACCCACCAGTTGCTCCACGGAAGAAAGATAAAGCAGTCTGCTTCGGTAAAGATTTA
Source organism: Orycteropus afer afer (assembly GCF_000298275.1). Taxonomy (NCBI): domain Eukaryota; kingdom Metazoa; phylum Chordata; class Mammalia; order Tubulidentata; family Orycteropodidae; genus Orycteropus; species Orycteropus afer. The sequence goes on along the minus strand of NW_006922277.1, from coordinate 256,789 downwards.
CAGCCTTGGAAACCCAATGGGGTCACTATGAGTTGGAATCAACTCAGTGGCAGTGAGTTAGGTTTGGTTTGGTTTGGTATAGAGACCAAAGTTTATTAGTGGTTACCTGCTCTCCAAGCAGGAGGGAAGAGGTAAGGGGACACTCCTTGCTTTAGGGATGCTGAGTTTCTGTTAATGGTGATGGAAAAATTTGCAAATGGTGATGTTTGAACAACACACTAAACATAATTAATGTCACCAATTATACATATGAAGAATGTTGAAATGGCAAATGTTTTGTTACATATATATTTACTATTAAAAAAAATTACCACAATCAGTAAATATTAAAAAATAAAATAAAATAAAATCCATTGGTGATGTTTGCTGTTCCACTAGAGGAGTACCCATAATCACTCTGCAAGAGACTCATGTAAGTCAAGCAATCCACAAGATGCTTAACTACAAAAAAAAAAAAAAAAAACCTGTTGCCATCAAGTCGATTCCAACTCATAGCAAGCCTATAGAACAGAGTAGAACTGACCCATAGGGTTTCCAAAGCTATAATCTTTCTGGAAGCAGACTGCCTCATGTTTGTCCTGCAGAGCAGCTGGTGGGTTTAAATCTCTGAGCTTTCCATTAGCTGCACAGTGTTAACCCATTGCACCCCAGAGGTTCTTGTCAGACTTTTTAGTAGACTCAATTTCAGAAAAGGTAGGGCTCGTGGTTGAAATCTCAGGCACTTTTCAAGATTTTCCTCCTTCTCCATCCCATTCTAAAAATCACTTCCCAGAAACCTTCCTTCTCAATATTCCTACGTCCTCCCAGTTGCAACTCTGACCAAGGGAGAGCCTGTTCCCAAGAATATTTGTCATTCTTTAATTTGGTAGCTTCGGTCTTTCAGGTTTCTGGGGTTTATATTTTCTTGCAGCAGACTTTTTTACTTCACTTCCTGCTCTTTCCCTTTCTGCCACTTAGAAGCTTAATGAAAGGGATTTTATTTTCATTTTTAAATCGCTGGTCTCCCTTTGAGATTTTATCCTCCTAGTAACAGCCCTGGAGAAAAACATTTACAAGCACACTGGTGGTTTCTAGGTAACTTCTAGAATCGTACTAAATAATAAAACTCAAGCTGGTGGGACTTATGATCTCAGTCACTCTATGGGGTTTGGGCCTAGAGTGGCCAAAGCTGCTTTTACAGGGTCCACTGGAGGGAAGGAGTTTGAGGGGAACTTGAAAAATAAAAAAAGTTGCCATCAAGTTCACTCCTACTCATGGAGATCCCATGTGTGCAGAACTTTCAGAAGCAGATCACCAGGCCTGTCTTCTGAGGAGCTTCTGAGTGGGTTCAAACCACCAACCTTCCAGTTAGCAACTGAGCTTTTAACTGCTTGTGCTACCCAAGTGCTCCATAAATCAAACCAAAAAACCAAACTCACTGCCATAGAGTAAATTCTGACTCATAGCGACCCCCATTGAGTTTCCAAGGCAGTAAATCTTTACAGATGTAGATTGCCCAGTCTTCCTTCCATGGAGCAGCTGATGGGTTTGAACCACCAGCCTTCTGGTTAGCAGTCAAATGCCTTAGGCACTGTGTCACCAGAGCTACTTTAGGCACTCTATGGGGGAATTAAATCAAACAAACTACTGTTATAAAGTCCATCCAACTCATAATGACTTTCTAGGATGAGTAGAACTGCCCATAAGATTTTCAAGGCTGTAGTATTTACTGACCCAGACTGCCTCATTTTTCTTCCAGGGAGTGTCTGGCAGGTTCCAACTGCAGACTTTTTGAGTGCAGAGGTTCCAGTGCCATTTGCCAAGTGCTCATCCACTCCACCACCAGGGCTCTTTCAGGGGAAAGTTATTGTTAGGTACCATCAAGTCAGCCCCAACTCATAGCAACCCTATGCACAACAGAGCAAAACACTGCCCAGTCCCATGCCAGCTTCACAATCCTTGTCATACCCAAGCAGCCACTGTGTCAATGCATCTCATTGAGGGCCTTCCACATTTTCACTGACCCTCCACTTTATCAAGCATGATCTCCTTCTCCAGGTAATGGTCCCTTCTGACAACATGACCACAGTGGGTGAGACAAAGTCTGGCCATTCTCGCTTCCAAGGAGCATTCCAGCTCCACTTCTTCCAGGACAGATTTGTTCGCTCTTCTGACAGTCCATGATATGTTCAGAATTCTTCACGAACACCACAACTCAAAAGCATCTACTCTTCTTCAATCCTCCTTATTCATTGTCCAGCTCTCACATGCATATGAGGTGATTGAAAATACCTTGGCTTGGGTTAGGTGCACTTTAATCTTCAAAGAGACATCTTTGCTCTTCAGCACTTTAAAGAGGTCTTTTGCAGCAGATTTGCCCAGTGCAATACGTCTGATTTCTTGACTGCAAGGGTATACTTTGGGAGATGTTATTTTATTCTTTTGTTACCTTCCTCTAATCTACATTCCTACCTAGGTGCCTACAATGGTGAGAGCAGGAGTCAATGAATCCATTGTAAAAAGCACTTTCATGTGAGATTTGTTTTCGTTTTTCTTTAGAAAACTATAGATACATTTTGCCACTTGACACCTCAGTAAAGTTACTGTGTGATCCATACTGGGGCGGGGGAGGGACGGGGGTCAGCTTTCTAGCGAAAGAACTTCAATCTTTTATTTGACAGGAGCAATCCTTAGTGTCTACCGGCAATGCTTGCCTTCTTTCCTTTCACACACCCCTTAAAGAGCACCACGCTTCTCCTACTGCGCAGGTGAGAGGAACAACGCGTCTATTTCCAAGTTCAGTCCTCTAGCGCCACCTGGTGCTAACTATTCTAATCACGCTTTTCTCCAATAAATGAAAACATACATTTATATTTTTCTTTTTAAAAGTCCTACCTGCACCGACCGACCCACCAGCCACTCTTCGGAAAGAAGGTTGGGCAGTCTATTTCTGTAGTGATACTGCCTTGGAAACCCAAGGAGGGATCGCTATGAGTCGGGTCCAACTCACGACAGATAACAACCACCACCACCTGCACTGAAGTTTGATTAACACAGATCCAAGGGGTCGCTATGAGTCGGGTTCGACTCGACGGCATGTAACAACAACAAGTTCACATATGTAAGTAAAGTTTGGATAAAAGGGCAATGTTAGCATTGCCATTTGTTTGGTGAATCATGGAGTCAGGAATACGATGAACACTTTGTTTGTTGTTGTTATGTGCCGTCCAGTCAGATCCGACTCATAGCGACCCCTCCTTGGGTTTCCGGGGCAGTATCACTATGGAAGTAGATTGCCCAATCTTCCTTCCGAGGAGTGGCTGTTGGGTTTGAACCACCAGCCTTCTGGTTAGCAGTCAAGTGCCTTAGGCACTACGCTACCAGAGCTCCTCAATGAACACTAGACCAATGTTAATTGTTTTTACTGTATGGTTGTTGGTGCCAATCGAAAAGTTCAAGAAAGGAGGATTTTGAAGAATTTATGGTAGATAGAATATAGCAGATTTTTCAGATTATTGATTAATTGCATTTTATGAGGGATTAAATAAATAGATACTTGACCTGGTGGTGCGGTGGATAAGGCATTTGATTGCTAACCAGAAGGTCAAAGGTTCAAATCCACCAGCTGCTCCATGGGAGGAAGAAAAGGCAATCTACTTCCGTAAAGATTTACAGCCTCGGAAACCCAATGGGGGTCACTATGAGTCAGAATCAACTTGATGGCAGTAGGTTTGGTTTTGGACCCATTTTATCAGTTTGTCTTACTTTTACTGTCAGTTTGTTTCTGTGATGTTGGAAGCTATGCCACCAGTATTTCAAATACCAGCAGGTCATCCATGCTGGACAGGTTTCAGTGGAGCTTCCAGACTAACAAGAAAGGCCTAGAGATCTACTTCTGAAAATTCACCACAAGAACCCTGTTGATCAAAACAGAATATTTCCTGATATAGTGCTGATTGATGAGCCCTCTAAGTTGAAAGGCACTCAAAATCCACAGTGGCCACAAGGGACTAGAACATACCAATGATCATGAAGATGGCACAGGGGAACATCGTGCATGAGTCAGAGCCAACTCAACAACAACCACCATAGTAGATACCTGAAAATCTGATAAATATAATGTTTATGGTAAAGAGGATACGACCTCAAGAAATAAAAAATTTTGAGGAAGGACAAACTCTTTCTAATTGAATTTTCTACATAAGTCACATTTAAGAAAAATATTGGGTTTGTTTCTATTAATATTTTAGAATATTCCCATGAAGTGTGTTTGTGCTCATCCATCCTGGGAAAATACAAGAAAAAATAGAAACTCTGGCAGTTTCAGAATTATCTAGGGACTTTGAAGTTTGGTTCTTAAAACAAAAGTATAGACACAGAAGACAAACACCTAGTCAGCACACAGGATAAACCTTAAATGGTGATGTCTGTATTTTAGCATTGTGTTAGTTAAGGTTGTGTGTTAACTTGGCTGGGCCTAGTTTTGAGTGGCTGGGCAGCTGGCAATAGTTTTCCCCATAATGAGACTGGTAATCAGCTCCATGGTGGAATCTACTGTGAGCAGATGAGTAACTGCTTTAGGAATGCCATCTACTTTCACCATATAAGAAGTTCTGAGGGAGGTCTCTAGCTTCTTGGCATAGCTGGATCCTGCATTTGGCTGAGTCACCATTGGTTTCCCATGTTGTCTGCCAGTCTTGGGACTGTTAAAGTGATGGCCTGCCGCATGGCTTGATAATGTTGGGACGATGCCATTTCACTTAGCAACATTGGGTTTGTCAAGGTCAGCAGCCAGCAGTTGTCTGAGTTAGGAGAAGCCACCAGCTTCAGTGGGCTGGGAGCAAGAGGCAGAGCTGAACCCAAGATCAAGGAGCGTTCACCCAGCCCCTAGAGCTGGCACTTTGAATTTGGACTTCCAGACTCCTAAACTGTAAGAGAATAAATCCGTTTGTTCAAGCTACCCATTTGTGGTATTTTCTGCTATAGCAGCACTGTTGTTGTTGTTATGTGCCATTGAGTTGGACCCGACTCATAGTGACCCCTTCTTGGGTTTCCGAGGTGGTATCACTATGGAAGTAGATTGCCCAACCTTACTTCCATGGAGTGAATGGTGGATTTGAACCGCCAGCCTTCTGGTTAGCAGTCAAGTGCCTTAGGCACTACACTACCAGAGCTCCTATAGTAGCACTAGGGGACCAATATAATCATTATACTTTTTGCTAAACTTAAGTGCAGCAAAACATTTCCATTAATTAAACCTAAACCATACCACACATTTGAATGTACTCTACGAATGAATGCATATCTGAAATTTCTCACAAGTAACCAATTCCAAGGACTTAAGCCTCTGAACTATCAGATGGTAAGTGAGAAAGACATTATCGAAAAAAAAAAAAAAAAAAAAAATCAGTTCTTCAGTGGTTTCTTATTCTATATCACTTTAGAACAGGAGAGGGGAAGACAAGAAGGGAACTAGTTAAACAATTTGGTAACAATCATAACAACTCTCTTTGAGTGCTCACTATTTGCCTAGCACTATTGTAGGTGCTGGAGTCCCTGGGTGGCACAAATGATTAATGACTACTAAAGGATGGCGGTCAGACTCACTAAGAAGCAGCTTGGAAGACAGGCCGAAAGTTCACAGCTTGAAAACCCTGTGGAGCAATTCAACTCATAGCAACTAACAACAACAGCAACATTCAAAATGCTTTACCTGTATCATGCCATTTAATCTCACAACAGCCTCATAAGGAAGGCACATCTGTTATACCACCTGACTCTTTGCCACAAAATTGCTAACATACAGTTGGTACAGAGGAGAGTGATGTTGGTGTAACATCATGCTTGTTCATTCATGATTTTTCCCAGCACTTTACTGTTTAAAAGTGATCAGGGCCAAGCTTTCTCACAATGAAAGAAAAGGCTTAGCAATTAATGAAGACTGTAAGAAAAAATGGGTCAAGTGCAAGTCAAGGTTAGTGTACAGGCTTCAAGAGCCACTAAGTTTTCCACTATCTTAATCCACTTGGCAAAGATACAAGTTGTTGAAATATACCTCCTTTACTAAAATCATGGATTAATGAAGATTAAAAGCAATGCTCTCCAGTGCCTACAACTTGAAGGAGAAAGCATGAACCTCAGTATAGAATGCTGCAAACAACTGATTGGCCATAATTCTAGGTGCCAGTCCCTATGGAGAACCAGACTAGTACTTTCATTAGGATTTGTCTTAGTTATCTAGTGCTATTATAACAGAAATACCACAAATGGATGGTTTAAACAGAAATGTATGTTCTCACAGTTTGGGCAGCTAAAAGTCTGAATTCAGGGTGCCGACTCTAGGAGAAAGTTTTCTCTGTAGCGCTGGAGGAAGGTCCTTGTCTCTTTCAAGCTTCTGCTCCTGGATAATCTTCATGTGGCTTGGCATCTCTCTTTCCCCAACTATGCTTCTCAGTTGCTTGTTTAATCTCTTTTTATTTCAAAAGAGGTTGAAAACTACCTCATTAACATAACAAAGGAAATCCATTTCCAAATGGAATTATAACCACAGGTATAAGGGTTGGGATTTACAACACATAATTTTGAGGACACAATTCAAACCAAACAGGATTGCCACTGTCTTTTGTTTTGCTTTGTTCTGTTTTTTAATTGTGATTTGGGTGAAAGTTTATAGAGCAAATTCACTTTCCATGCAGCAGTTCACATACACTTTCTCTCATGACATTGACTACAATTTACCACAATGCAACAGCTCCCCTCCCACTTCCTCCCCATAGTTACCTCTTCCCTGTGTCTATCCCTCCATGCATTCCTGCCCCCTGAGCTGTCTCCCTGTGCTTACACAGTCCTTCTATTCTCCCATGATTGTTTTCTCCATGGAGTATATCTACCTAGTGCAAATGTTCACCTCCTATGTCTGTCTTTTGTTTGGCTGTAAGCCACAGGAGTGGGTTCAATTCTAGACCTGAAGGGCAGCTAGGGGCCATAGTCTGAATGGTTTCCTCAGGCTCCATCAAACTAGCAAACTGGTGCCCCCCCCCCTTTTTTTTTTAATGATTTTGAGTTTTGTTCCACACTATCCAGGATCTCCTACATAGATCCCCCTCCAAGTGGTTGACAGTGGTAGCTGGGCACCATCTAGTTCTTCTGGTCTCATAGTCATATGGGCTGAGGATCTTATGGTGTACCAGTCACTGGGACTAATTGTTTCCATGAATCTTTGGTTTTCTTCATTCTTCTTTGCTCTTGACAAGGAGAGACCCATTGTTGCATTTAGATGGCTGTTTATAATCTTTTAAGATCCCATTCACTACTTGCCAAAGTAGGATGTGGAACAATGTTTTGTGTAGTGTGTTATGCCAGTTAAGCTTGATGTCCCCTGTGACTATGGTCCCAAGCCCAAAGGTCCAACTACTCACTCCCTCTGGGTAGTTGGCTATGCCCAAGAAGTGACTTTAGACTTATCTCTTGTCAGCTCTACTATATACCTGGGAATTCTTATAGAACATAGCGATACACTTGTAGAAACATTGTCTGCCAACCCTATACATGGTCTTGGGCACACATACCACCCTCCTGCATAGACATACCTAATAGTTCAGCCTGTCCACCCATCTATCCACCCATCTATCCATGTTTGTCTTCACTGACAATGCAGTACTGTATGTATAAAAGGGTTCATCTTTGTTTTCTGTACCTCCCACGCACCTTTCTATGTCTTCCTCGTCCTTAATGCCACCATGTTGATCACTCACATTTGGTACATTGCCCTTCTCTTCTCCCAAATCAATACTTTTCTCTACCTATCTAACAGTGTTCACTACCCTACCTTCCCACCCCTGGTAACCAACAAAGAAAATTTCCTTCCATAGATAAACCTTTCCTTGACTTTTTACAATAACGGACTAATTCAATATTTGTCCTTCTGTGATTGACTTATTTCATTCAGCATAATGTCCTCCAAGTTCATCCATGTTATGCAGTGTTTTACAGATTCTACGTTATTATTTAGGATTGCATAGTATTCCATTGTGTGTATGAACCATAGTTTGGTTATCCATTCTTCAGTTGATGGCACCTAGGTTGTTTCTATCTTTTGGCTATTGTAAATAGTGCTACATATCTATTCTTTCTATCTTTTGGCTATTGTAAATAGTGCACTTATCTATTCTTGTCCTGGCTCTCACTTCTTTAGGATATATACCTAGTATTGGATTGGCTGGGTCAAATGGTATTTCTAATTCCAACTTTTTCAAGACTCACCATATTGCTTTCCACAGTGGTTGTACCATTTGACAGTCCCACCAGTGGTGTATGAGGGTCCCAATCTCTCCACATCCTCGCCAGCACTTGTTATTTTCTGTCTTGTTGAATTTTGCTACTAATACTGGAGGTTGCCACTGGTTTTGTTAGTGTCTGATTACAGAGTTCCTTAGGTTCTGTGATGTTGGCTCATAACCTCATTTTTCCCTTGATTCCTGTTATTTTTAGCATAGGATTTTTCAGAACACATGATTTTTCAGGAAGACATTTGTAGTAGTATATGATGCTATAGCAGAAATATATATCATCATTATCCCCATTTTGCAGCTAAGAGAACTGAGGCACCAAAAATTAATTTCTCCAAGATCACACAGCTATTGCATGAATCCAAGACTTAAATTCATTTTGGCTACCCATTCTACTTCTATGGGCTACTTATAAGCCACTAAACATGATATTTAAAATGAATATTTATTAACCTATGTGGTAGTTTTTAAATATGTCCACAAATTATTTGATTCTCCTCCCTTCAAGAGGTAGAGCTTAATCCTTACTACCCTCTTGAGTGTGGGCCAGATTCAGTAACTTACTTCTAATGAAGAAAATATGACAGAAGGAGGGAATGTGGCTACTAAGACTACATCAGATAGGAAAGTGTGGCTTAGACGACATCAAAATTAAATAGGGACTGGAAATATTAATATGAGAAAGAGAAAAGACAACCCACAGAATGAGTGAAAATATTGCAAATCATGTATCTGGTAAGGAAATTATGTCCAGAATATACAAAGAACTTCTATAACAAACTCAGTAACAAAAATACAACCCAATTTTTAAAATGGGTAAAGAATATGAGTAAACATCTCTCCAAAGGAGATATACAAACAGTCAATAGCACATGAAAAGATGTTTAACATCATTAGTTACTAAGGAAATACAAATCAAAACCACAACATATCACTTTATCCACTAGAATGGCTATAATCAAAAACACAGATAATGAATATTGGTGAGAATGTAGAGAAATTGAAACCCTCATACACTGCTGGTGGAAATGTAATGTGGTGTCTCCACTTTGGAAAATAGTTTGGCAATTTTTCAAAATGTTTTTAAAGTTACTATATTACTCAGTGATTCCACTCCTAGGTATATATCCCAGAGGAATGAAAACATATGCCCATATAAAAACTGTACACAAATATTTATACTAGCACTATTCATCATTATCAAAAACGGATAATAATCCAAATGTCCATCAACTGAGGAATGGATTTTAAAAAATGTGATAAATTCATAAAATGAAATATTATATGGCAATACTGTAAAATAAATAAATAAATAAAGCATTGGCACATGCTGCCACATAGATGAGCCTTGAAAACATTGTGCTAAATGAAAGAAGCCAGTCACAAAGACCATATATTGTATGATTCCCTATTAAATATCCAGAAATGGTAAACGTACAGAGACAGCAAGTATACTGGTGATTGCCACAGACTGATGGAGGGAACCCTGGTGTCACAGTGGTTAAATGCTCACCTGCTAAGTCAAAGGTCAGTGATATAAACCCATTAGTGCTCTGCAGGAGAAAGACATAGTAGTCTGCTTCTGTAAAGATGACAGCATTGAAACCCCTATGGAGCAGTTCTACTCTGTCCTATAAGTTGCTATGAGTTGAAATCTACTCCAAGGCAATGGGTTGTGTTAGGGCTGGGGGGGGGAAGGCGGGGGGTGGGCGGAGAAAGTAAGAGAGGAATCGGGAGTGACTGCTAATGGATACGGGATTTTAGGAGATATTAAAAGTTCTAAAATCAGATTGTGGTGACAGTTGCACAACTTTGTGAATATACCAAAAAAACACTGAATCACTTTAAATCAGTGAATTGTATAGTATGTGAATTATATCTCAACAAAACTATCTTAAAAAGAGAGAGAGTGTGTGGCTTCTGCCTTGCTCCTCCTCTCTCCTGTATCACTCACTATGGGAGAAGCCAGCTTCCATATGATAAAAAGAAGTCTGCGTGGCAAGGAACTAAGGCCTCTGGTCAACAGCTTTCAGAGGTCACCATCTTAGAAGCAGATCTTTGCCTTCCAATCAGGCTTTTAGATGACTGCAGCTTCTGCTGTCATCTTGACTGCAACCACATGAGAGACCCAGCGCCAGATCAGCCCAGCTAAGTCTCTGCTGGAGATTTCTGACCCTCGGACTATATGAGATGATAAATGTCTGTTGTTCTAAGCTGCTAAATTTGGGGGCAATTTGTTACATAGCAATAAACATATTCTCAAGTGAAAAATCCAAGTGACAAAACATTATTCATGATGTAATTCCCTTTTTGTTTAAACAATATCTGTGCAAATACAGAAAAAATTCCAGATAGTGCTATTTCTAGGTGGAGAAATCATTTGCATTTTTCCCTTTTAACTTTTCTTTAATTTCCAACTTTTCTATGATCTCTTTTGTTTCTGTTGCAAAAGAAATATCCATTTTTTATAGATTAAATATGAGGCAAGGTAATGAAAGACTTGGACAATAACCCAGGCATGAGATGAGGACTCGTGCCAGATGCAAGGACAGTGTGAGAAAAGAAAATACAAGCAGTGTTTTAAAAGGAGAAAGAAGAGGTAGAATTTGAAAGACTTCATGCAGGGCATAACGGGACAAAAGGAAAAGTCCAGACTATCCACAAAGATCTTAATGAGTGTTCATTGAGTCACCCAGTTCTGTTTAAAAACCTGGATTCATGTCACCTGCTACTCTGGCAGGAGAGCCCACTCTCTACCATTGAGATTTTTATCCAATTGCCTTCCGGGCCACTAAAAGCCTCTTCAGCTAAACATCTATTGACCAAATTTCATAGAAAGTTCTTTCATTTCTAAAGAAAAGTGAAAGAGCACAATGGTAGGAACACTTACCTTGACTCATATTACCATAGCCCAGGGCCAGATGTAAGCTATGGCTTTAACTATATCCCATCTGTTGCTATAGCTAATATTTCCTCAACATGTTCTAAGTGTCAGCACTGGGCTCTATACTTAAGCATGTTATCTCAGTTATGTCCCACAATTTTCTACCCAGGTATTCCTTCCATGGGGCCAGTGGTGGTTCAGTGGTAGAATTCTCACCTAACATGCAGGAGACATGGGTTTGATTCCAAGCCAATACACTTCATACACAGCCACAACTCACCTGTCATTGGAGGTTACATGTTGCTGTGATGCTGGACAGATTTCTTCAAAGCTTCCAGACTAAAATGGACTAGGAAAAAAAGCCTGGTGATCTACTTCCAAAAATCAGCCATTGAAAACCTTAAGAATCACAACAGTTCAGAGACTAATTATGGGAGTTGGAAGGACCAGGCAGTGTTTCATTCTATTGTACATGGGGTCACCAGGAGTCAGCGGCCCACTCAATGGCAGCTAACAACAACTACATTATTTTCATATTTTAAGGAAGAGAAAATTGGTGTTTAGAGAATTTAATTACTTGCCCAAAGTGCCACAAGTAGTTAAGGGCAAAGTTTGACCTTTGTGATGGTTATGTTTGTATGTCAACTTGGCTAGGCCTGGTTGAGTGGCTGGGCAGCTGGATTTAGTATTCCCCATGATGACACTGGTAATCAACTCCATGGTGGAATCTACTGGGAGCAGCTGAGTAGCTGCCTTTGGGTATGTGGTCTGCTTCCTGTGTATAAGGAGAAGCTTTGAGAATGGTCTCTAACCTTTGGCACGCTTGGACCCTGCATGTAGCCAAGTCCTTGCTCAGCAGCCTGCTATGCTCTACCAACCTTGGGACATACAATGGACTTAAGCTAATGGCCTGCTGTGTGGATCGGTAACATCGGGACTGTGCCTTTTTACTTGTCACCCTTGGGGCTTCTCAGCCTCAGCAGCCAACAGCTGTCTGAGTGAAGAAATGCCTCTAACTCCAGTGGGCCTGAAGCACGAGACAGAGCTGGACCCCAAGATTGAGAGGCTTTCACTCAGCCTGTAGAGCCTGGCACTTTGAACTTGGACTTAAAGCCTCCAAACTGTAAGAATAAACTCCTGTTTGTTAAGGCCATCCCATTTGTGGTATTTTCTTGTCAGAGGGGCACTAGGTAACCAGAACAACCTTGAACTCGCTTCAGTCAAAAGAAGCAGAGCAACCCTGTAGAAAGGCCTCTCCAAGGAAAGACTGGTGTTGCAGAAGGGAGCAATATAGCCTACTCTTCTGCCCAAGAAAGTTTGGGCAGTCGGGTCAAGCCAGCCTGAGTACTTGAGCTGCTGCTAATGTCACTGCCTCCCATGAAGGGCTTTGTCTCACAGACTATAGCTATCATGGTATCAATGATTCAAAACCACAGACACTGACATGTTGTAAATAATTACAAAATACAATCCATGTCCATCCTTATTACTGGGAACCAGTTGGGCTCTATTTCTCTTTTATTTATTAAAATAGAGACACTTATTTATATAAAAGCTATGACTAACAAGAACAAAAATAATACCCCAGGTAAATGTTTTTATCAAGTTTTAAAAAAACTTATGCACTTTGGCTGCAAGGTGAAAGTGTAATGGTGGAGAGTTGTGGGTTTGTCATCTAGCCATTGCCTCCCATGCCCCACTTTTGCAAACGTGAAGGAGGCTGGCAATTGTTTGATGAGAAAAGAAAAGCAAACTATGGCACCTCTAAATGGTGGGCTCTGAAATTCTGTCTATAGGAATATTCCACAGAAGAATTGGAGCCTCATTAAGCCATAGAAAAATATTAATAAATATGGTTTCTAAGAAAAGAAGACCAAGAAACAGACATTTCTCGGTGCTTGCAGGGATGTTGCACAGTAATATGACAAACAAAAGAGAAAATAGAGAGGCATTCTACCAAGCATCTCTCATGCTGCATGAAAAGCAAAGAAGAAAAATGAGAGGGAAGGAGAGGAGTGAGAAGGATGGTGAAAAGAAAAAAGGAGCCAGAGAAGGATGTGAAGGATGGGAGTGAGGGTGAGGGTAGAAAGGCTGAGGAAAGCGAGGAACAAAGATCTAGGAACCAAAGTACAGAAAGGAGAGAAGAATGAGAAGAAGCAGGGGAAGATGAGAGTCCTTGAGCTCCTGCTGGGACTCCTGGCAAGCCCCTTCACACTGGAAGAAAGAAGGCCTTTCTCAAAGCAGCCTTTACACTTTTTTCTTGCATCCCCATTCCCTGCAACAGATTTCTGAGAAAGAGAAAAAAAGGCTTACAGTTTTCAATAACACCAAAATTTGAAAAGGACTCTTAATTAGTTTCTTCACCTCCAGAATGAGCAGCAAGTTTTGTGCTATAGGTAGAACCCTATACTGAGCCTATATACACACGTGTGTGCACACTCTCTCACACACACACATGCACACACTAGCATGTGTATGTATACCCACACTGACACACATGTACTCATTCTTGTGTTAACTCACATACACACTGGTTTGTGCAAACACTCTCTCACACACATACACATATGCACCACTTTCACACACATGCATGCAACACATATATTCACCCTCACCTGCACATTCACACACATATACCCATACTTGGACACACACACATTAATTTACACAGGCACACTCAGACAAGCACAGACTCACATGAAAATCCACGCACATGCACATCCATATACATGCACACAAATGTACATTCACACTAAATCCCCAGAAACCTAAACTCATTGCTGTGGAGTCAATTCTGACTCATAGTGACCCTATAGGACAGAGTAGAACTGCCCCATAGGGTTTCTAAGCAGACTGCTACTGAGCGACTGAGGGAATTAAATCACTGACTTTTCAGTTAGCAGCAAGTGCTTAAGCAGTGCACCACCAGTGTAGCCCACACTAGTATCCACATATACCCACATGTGTGTGCACAGTAATTTACCCATCACTGTGACACACACATATATGCTGACATACATATACATATGTATTCCCGTACCAGCACCCTCACATACATATCCACATTTGTGTGAACTCACATACACATACTGATTTGCACACACTCACGCATGCATGCTCACATACCTGTACACATGTACACACACACAAGTAGCACACTCACACATGAATACCAACATTTGTGTGCATTCATATACACACACAGATTTACACATATACTCACACACATATGTGTACACTCATTCAAATCACATCGATTACACACATCTCTCCTTTGGGACCACCTCCCCCTGAATATATACGTGTTTCAGCATCTACGGTCTCTATGCTTTGCCCTATAATGGTCCATCTGGGGCTTTATCTTCCTTGGTAATGGTGCCCAATGCCTTGTAATTCCAATATTATTCCCTCAGAGAAAAAAAAAATTATGCTGTGTCTTCTCCTAGAAGATCATTTAAATATTCTACTAATTCTAACTAAGAGAAAAAGAAATAAAATTGAATTGATTACATTACTTTTCAAAAGAAAACTTGGGGAAAAATATAACCTTCCCTGAGAACCTGAAAGGTACAAATATTATACTAAGTGTTTTTACATGTTCTCCCATTTTATTCCTCAAAACAATACAAGGAGGTGGATTTTATTATCCTCTTTTGTAGATAAGGAAACTAGGGCTCAGAAGGGTTAAATAAACAGAACCAGTATTTGAACCCAATCTACCTGGCTCTGAATATGGAATTGAGAAGGATGATGGGGAAGGGGGTTGGTCCCCAGGACAAACTAAGGAATCAGTGAATGGTGCAAATGGTGGATGTACTCAGCTGCCAACTAACAGGTTAGAGGTTCACGTTTAACCAGAGGTGCCATGAAAGAAAGTGCTGGGGATCTAATCCAATCCTGAAGAATCTGCTACTGGGAACTGTGTGGAGTGTAGTTCCACTCTGACACATATGGGGTCACCAGAAGTCTGAGCTGACTTGGTGGTAACTGGTGATCGTGGAAGACAAACTAAACTAAATTTTTTCTAAGTGCTAAGGTTTCTAGTGAACGTGGTTCTCCTTGAAAGAAGTTAGACAAATCTGGTGCCTCATTGTACCTCACCAAAGAATGGCAAGCTCCCAAGAATGTTCACGTTTGTTTTTGTCTATCACTAGCTCCGTTTTGAGGAGCTCTGGTAGCATAGTGCCTAAGGCACTTGACTGCTAACCAGAAGGTTGGCAGTTCAAACTCACCAGCCACTCCTTGGAAGGATGATGGGGCAATCTACTTCCGTAGTGATACTGCCTCGGAAACCCAAGGAGGAGTCACTATGAGTTGGGACAACTCAACGGCACATAACAACAACAGCTCCATTTTGTTTCCCACTCTAGTTTTAGTTATTTCTTATATTTCTATGCTATTCAGTCATATTTCATGAATCTTTTTAAGCCTCTTTAAGTCTGTCAGGACCAACATATAAACAAACGAATTAAAAAGAAATGTGTATTCTGTTCATGCTAAGACATGGATGAACCTTGAAAACATGCTGAGAGAAATAAGTCAATCACAAAAAGACAAATACTGTATGACCTCACTTATAAGAAATATCTGGAATAGGCAAAAGCATAGAGATCAAGGTAGGCTAGTGGTTTTCAGGGGAGTTGGGAGGAGAAGAGGAGTTATTGTTTAATGAGTGCAGAGTTTCTGTTTGGGGTGATGAAAAAGTTTAAAAATAAAGAGCAGTGATAATTGCACAACACTGAAAATATGCCAATGGATTTTTCACTTAAAAACAGTTAAAATGGCAAAATTTATGGAATATATAATTTATCCACAATTTGAAAAAAGAAAGAAGGAAAAGAAACATGTGGACACATTAGAGATCCAAATTCTCCTAGGACTAGAGTGACCCAAACATAATGGCAGTTTATGGTAGCTGGTTTGAACCAGAAGTGTGAGAGAGGCCTCATGCCTGTCTCCCTCTCTCTAAATCAAACTTGATCTGCCTTTGGTTTCCTGAATGAGTATGATCAGTTTTCTCTGTAAAATGTGACAACAGGCTTTCCCATGAGGTATTTTAGAAAGGTTTTGAAGTGCTTAGATGAAAAGAGCCGTACACAATTTTTCTTTCTTTTTTCTTAATGTCAATCCCTTACATCCACTGTTCAGTTACCTTTTAAGAGCATCTGAAGTGTGCTGTGCTCACTGAAAGTATCACAAGTCTTTGTAAAAACAGCTAAAGACACTCATCCACCAGCGCTCTCCTGAGCCCCAGTGGGGCCCTTGGCCCCCAGAGTCTCCCTTGAAGGATAGATGGTCCTCACCCAATAAATAGCAGGACAGCACATGTCACAAACGGCCCTGAGCAGATCCCAGTCAAAGCACTAACTTCACCACTAGCTACATAATCTTGGCCAAATTATTTAACAATACCTCCCTCAAGCTTTGTTATTAGCGTTAAACAAGATAATGGATATAATGTGCCCAGTGAACGGCAGTCACTACTTCACACTTTTAGGAGCAGCTGAGGCATCATCCCTCAGTCTCCTAGTCATCTTCTTTCCTCTTGCGTCCTTCCTTAGGGCAGATACAGCCAAGATTTTGGTGGTGAGGGGAACAACTTTGGGCAAAGCATACTGTGCTGGGAATTCTGGTTCTATGAATAGAAAACCTTTTCACATTGCCCCTTCCCAGCCTCTGCCAGAGAGCTGACATTTATCTCCCTAAATCCCTACCTTTTACCTTCCAATACTATTGAGGCATCCTCCATCTAACTGTAGATTTCAATCAGGCCACCATCGAGATGGAAATTGAAGGCAAGGCTCCATGTGGCTGGGAAGTATATTAGAGCCTAAATTTTAAAGCACTTGGTTTGTGGAAGGCTGCAGTCTACAGCAGGAGCCCTAACTCCATTTTGAGTCTTGACATAAGTTCAAACACCATTTGAGTTCTTTCTGACCATTAAACCAGCAATGTGGCTATTCATAGACAAGTCTAGGGCAAACCTAGGGAGGGGCAGTATGCCCTCAGGAAGTGTGTGCTTGAAAGTTTTCTATCATATATAATTAACCCCATGGCCATAAATCAGTGGGCTCTATTTAGCCTCTGTACTGTGTACATGCAGATGGTTTCCATTATCCTGGATGAGTTCCTTTGTTTTAACTTTGTTCTATTTAAGGCTTAATAAAAGGGCCTCTATAGAACACATTTGAATCTGGGGTCTTTTTTCCGCTAGCACTGAAAGCAGAAGGCTATGGCATCTATATCAAAGAAGGCAGCAGAATTAAACATTCAGGAATTTCCTTCTGCTTCTTTGGTTTTGCTCTTTATAGAATTTTGGTCCTTATTTTAAATTTGGAGGCAGCCAAATGAGGAGGAAAACTGGGGGGGAAGAAATTGACATTTGTCCAAACACTTGACCAGGGCAGCTCCTAGGGTATATGGGGCCCAGGCAAAAAAAAAAAAAAAAAAAACTTCTTGTTTCTCTGCAGGGCCTCTGTCAGCGAATAATGGGAAGGCCTTCAATGAGATGGATTGACACAGTGGCTCAAACATAGCAATGATTATGAGGATGGCACAGGACTAGGCAGTGTTTTGTTCTGTCGTACATAAGGTCGCTATGAGCCAGATCTGACTCCACGCCACCTACAACAACATGTCTGTATAGGAGTCCCTGGGTAGTGCAAACGGTTAACAAGCTCCGTTGCTAACTGAAAGGTTGAAAGTTTGAGTCCACCCAGATGCACCTTGGAAGAAAGGTGTGTAGATTTACTTCTGAAAAATCAGCCACTGAAAACTCAATGGTGCACAGTTCTACTCTGACGCGCATGGGATCACCATGATGCAAAAAAACAGTTTAAATTCTCCTGGAATCCAGATTGCTAAGGTCCATGGAGTTGGGGTAACCTACCCAGGCCATTGCCATTAGATGTCCTTTTGAACCTTGAGCCTTGAGCCTTAAGCCTTGAGCAGACTGGTCCCCTAAAAGTCACCTCTGACTCAAATAATAGCTTAGTAAGCTTAGTGAACACAGTTTTGCTTTAGGCATTGTGCTCTTTTGAAGAATTCAGTCCATTTCTGGGAAGTGGAACCTCTGTGGCTAGAAGCTGTGTTTTATGGTAAACTGTTATTATGTAAATACTGTTCAGCCTTTTCCCATGGTATTGTTGATAAAATGGGGCGTACAAATTTTTGGAAGTCCCTTTGATTTGCAAATCATATATTCAATAAACTTCAATCAATTTGTATTATTCGCTTAATATGATTTTTGTTTTAACAGTTGGAATTGACTCCAAAGCAACTGGTTAATTGATAATATCTATATAGACAATTTCAGTCACTAAAATTAGCATATCAGCACCATCTGGCACCCCAATCTCCTGTGATCAGACAAAGAAATACCGGCCAGCCAGCAGAAGCAAGCCTAACTCCAGGCCATCCTCCTACAACTGGGGCCCAGGCACTGGCCCCAGGATGACATCGTAAGTGTGAGTCTCAGAGTTCCTGTGGCATCTGGTCAAACCTACAGGAGAGTAGAAGATCAGAAAGTGTCCTAAATGGGGAGAAACAGGTATCAGAACCCTCATGAATCCTGGTGCATGGCCAAAGAATCCCACCTGGACAGCACTGCTGACTCCTGCTTATCCTGGGCATCAGAAGTGGGATTAGAAAAGTTTGATGAAGTTTCCAAAGAAGAGTCCCTGGGGTGTGTACAGCACTGCATTTGATTCTAAAGCTTCTGTGAAAGTTTCTCTCTGTGACCCAGGCACAGCAGGAGCTCTGCCCTCTCCCCACCCCTCCACCCCCGAGAGTGTGCAGACATTCTTGGCTTCTCCTAAGATTCTTAGACAATCTTTCTCTTTTTGAAAGTTACCCCAGCATTTCGAAGACCATAGCTATGGACTAGAAAATCCTTAGTGTCGTTACATGGACTATTTGCACTACAGGTGAAACGGCAGATATAGATAGAAAAACAGCTCTGCTGACCAAAGAAAATTGATGTATTGTTGTCTTGTGCTGTCTAGTCAATGCTGACTTGTGACAATCCCATATGTTACTAGGGCTGAACTGAGAGGCAGGAAGTTCAGTTCTATCAGTTGTTAGCAACTGTTTGCAAATTCAGTGTTTTTGCTTGAAAAGTTTTAAGTCTAGACACACACACAGAACTGCTCCTAACATTTGCAGACTTAGGGCAAGAGTACAAATAGAAGCTTTTGACCTACAATCCTCTCTCCCTCTCTTCTCTCCCCTGGTTCTTCTCAGATCATATACATATTACCTATATAAACTGTATCTCCCTCAACCACTGCCAAACAACTGCCCTTTGGCTACCCTTTGGGTCCACAGGTGGCACTATTAGCATTTAGAAGGACAGGTCTGGGGAAGAAACTCATGCAGGTGTTGGAAGCCATGTTAGTGTATTTGGGAACATGGTTCAGAAATAGCACATGGGCTCCAGCTGGGCACAACCCTTGACTTCCTGAGCTTTCCATCGTGTGGGGAAGGAGCAGATGGAGGAGAGCAGGGCCCACCTTGAAAGTAGGGATTAGAGCAGAGGCTCCATTTAAAGACCTCTTTAATGTGCTAATAAATAAATAAACAAATAAAGATATCACTTTGAAGACTAAGGTGCACCTGACCCAAGTCATGTTCTTTTCAATTGCCTCATGCACGCAAAAGCTGGACAATGAATAAAGAAGACTGAAGAAGAATTGATGCCTTTGAATTATGGTGTTGCCAAAGAATAGTGAATGCACCATGGACTGCCAAAAGAACAAATATATCTGTCTTGGAAGAAATACAGCCAGATGCTCCTTAGAAGCGAGGATGGCAAGGCTTTGTCTGACGTATTTTGGACATGTTATCAGGAGGGCTCAGGCTCTGTGGAAGGACATCATGCTTAGTAAAGTAGAAGATTAGCACAAAAGAGGAATATCCTCCATGAGATGGATTGGCACAGGGGCTGCAACAATGGGTTCAAACATAGCAATGACAGTGAGGATGATGCAGGACGGGGCAGTATTTTCTTCTGTTATGCACAGAGTTGCTGAGTCTGGACCGACCCAGTGGCACCTAACAACAGCAATAAGGGTAATACGGGATGCCTGGGTGGTGCAAGAGAAAGATGTAGTAGTCTACTTCTATAAATACAGCCTTGGAAACACTATAGGGCAGTTCTACTCTGTCATATGGGGTTGCTATGAGTTGGAATTGACTCAATAGCAGTGGAGGGTGATGGCAAAATGGTTAACATGCTCAGTGGCTAACTGAAAGGTTGGAAGTTCAAGTGCACCCAGAGGCATCTTGGAAGAAAGCCCTAGTGATCTGCTTTGGAAAAACCAGCCATTGAACACTCCATAGAGTACAGTTCTACTATGACACACATGAGTCACTTGGTGCTTGGTAAAGTGGAGGGTCAGCAAAGAAAGGGAAGGCCCTCAACACAGTGGTGACAACGATGGACTCAGGTATAGCAAGGACAATGAAGCTGGCACAGGACCAGTCAGTGTTTCATTCTATAGTACTTGGGGTCAATATGAGTTGGAGGTGACTCCATGGCACCTAACGACAACAGTGCCTCACCATGCTATTTCCCTACCCCTCCTTCAGTGTTCAGGAGCTCTGGTGGTGCAGTGGTTAAGGCATCTGGCTGCTAACCAAAAGGTTGGTGGTTTGAACCCACCACCTGCTTCATAGAAGAAAGATGAGACAATCTGCTTCCATGAAGATTTATAGCCTTGGAAACCCTAGATAGCAGTTCTACTCTGCCCTATAGGATTGCTATAAGTCAGAATCAACTCGATGGCAGTGGGTACATCACTTTTCAGTTTCTACTTCCCCAGTCTCCTTCAGCCCATCCCCGAACTACTCCTTTTCTTTCATTTATGAGAATTCTTAGTTCCTACTTTTGAGTCATCCTGAATCTGACCTTGAAGCTAGTTTTATACAAAAAAGGAGATATTATATCTTTTTTAAAAGTCTACAGAACCTGAATATTTATGATAGGCCACATCAAGATGTCCTGGTAAGAAAATGTAATTCTTGTCATCTATGGCTACTGAAAAATTACTTTCTGGATACACTGGTGGCACTTTTTATCTTTCATAAACCTACAGATAATGAGATTGCAGGTTTCAAGCTAAAGTCTCCTCATCTTATTGTGGGCTCTGGAAACAACAACAAAATATATATATATATAGTTAAGCTCATAGAGGACTGAACAGACAGGCAGACAAAATAATACTCTATGACAGAAAATGTCTGTCCTATAAGAGGTCTGAGGTATTTTACACATTTCCCAGAGAAATCAACATGGTTCCATTTCATGGATTGAGGATACAAATAAAAAAGCAGAAGAGTAGCTAAGATACTTGCCCCAGACATCAAGCCTAGGGCTGCATGACTCCAGAGTCCAAATGCTTTATCGTTGTATGATATTGTAATATGAGGTCTTAAAAACTAGGTGAAAACTTTCTTTTCTTTGAACCTCCATAGTACTTTCCTTATAATTTCTTCATGGTGGTTATCTGGCACTGCCCTGTATTGTAGTCATTTGTGTTCTTGATTTTTACTTCCTATTGGGTGCATTTTCTTTAAGGGCAACAACTGGGTCATACCCATATTTGTATCCATCACAATACCTAGCACAGAACCTGGCCTATAAGATGAAGAAATTATGTTGAACACAATCAAATTTGTTCTGTTCTGTCTGCTCCTTGTGTCTTCTTTATGAGTGTGTATGTTTAGGAAGGTTGAGTTGGGCTGGTTATGGCTTGGGGTTAAAGGACATGTTGTTGTTGCTGTTACATGCCATCGATCGGCCCCGACTCATAGAGACACCTCCTTGGGTTTCCGAGGCAGTATCGCTACGGAAGTAGGATTGCCCAACCTTCCTTCCGAGGAGTGGCTGGTGGGTTTGAACCGCCAGCCTTCTGGTTAGCAGGCAAGTGCCTTAGGCACTATGCTACCAGAGCTCCTAAAAGTGATCCTAAATAGTACTGAGGCATTTAAGAAGAATCATGATGTTCACTAAGAATATGTCTCCAAACCTCCTTACACGGGACTATGAAAAAGACTGCTCTAAGAGTGAGAGGCTGGACAAGCTGGGTCCAGTCACCAGGTAACTGACTCTGATGAACAACCACCTTGCAGTGTTGATGATTCAGATTCATGCCTCAGCAAAATTACATGTTTTACCTTATACTAAATATTATTATAGTTGAAATATTAAAAATATAAGTGACAGAGTCTACTATGTAGCAAATTTCTATCACATCCTAATCAACTGAAAGTGCGGAACAAACTAGAATAATGAAACTCCCCAAGAGCTGACTGATGAGTAAGTCCTTCTCAATCTCTTGACTTTCTTGGGTCCCCTTTCTTGCCTCAAACCCAGTTCTATGACTGTATCAGCAAATTGTCCCCGATTTGGTTCAGAGATTTTCCTCAAATATAAGTATAATTACATCTACTGAATTTAATTAGAATAGAGATGAATGAGAAATTGGCCCTCATCATTGTCACTCTAGAGTCCTTTAGAGTTGAATTTTAATACTAGACTTGTTCTATCCTTAGAAAATTAAAACCTTCCTTCCCCTGGCATCAAATCATTAACAATAACTATAAAACCAAGAAGACTCTGAACTTCTGGCAGATCTCTGGCACCCTGGGGCAGAAACAGGGAGGGGATCTTTATAACCCCTCTAAAGGCTTAGAAGGGCTTGTCCACTTGTGGAATTGCTATCAGACCTCAGCATTCTTCCATGTCTCCCATGTCTGCCACTCTGGTGGGCTTGTTAGCTGTCATGGAGTCAGCCCCTGACCCATGGCAACTCCATGCACAACAGAATGAAATGCTGCCCAGTCCTCCACCATTCTCGTGATCAGTGTGGGTTGGACTACTTTTGAACCATAGGATTTTCATTGATTGATTTTCAGAAGTAGATCACCAGGGCTTTCTTCCTAGTCTGCCTTAGTCTGGAAGTTCCACTGAAACCTGTTCAGCATTATAGCAATACACAAACCTCCACTGACAGACGAGTAGTGGCTACATTTGAGGTGCATTGGCTGGGAATCAAACCCAAGTCTTCTGCATGGAAGATGAAAATTCTACTTTGAAACACCAATATCCCCTGTAACTTAGACGCATATATTCCTTCAACTGACAAACCACAGTGTAGTGAGCATCAGAGAAGCAGGTATACCAGGATGACTTGTTCTCAGAGGAACGGGATTTCAAGCTTTTCTTGTTCCACATCTGTCTGTTTTATTGAAGCGAGGAAAGAAGAAAGGAGAGAAGAGGAGGGAGGAAAGAAAGAAGAAAGAGGATAGGATAGGAGAGGAGAGAGAGGAGAA
Source organism: Orycteropus afer afer (assembly GCF_000298275.1). Taxonomy (NCBI): domain Eukaryota; kingdom Metazoa; phylum Chordata; class Mammalia; order Tubulidentata; family Orycteropodidae; genus Orycteropus; species Orycteropus afer. Next base: position 233,305 of record NW_006922277.1, on the reverse strand, counting down.
GAAAGGAGATGGGAAGGGGAAAGGAAAGAGGGAAGGACAGGAGAGGGGAGGAGAGGACAGGAGGAGGGAGGGGAGAAGAGAAACTAGGAGGAAAGTGGGAGGAAGGGCAGACATACACTATTAAACTCTGCAGTGATGTAAAACCCACACCACACTGATTGGCCTCTTAGCTGGCTGGGCCATGGGCATACATATGACTCACTCAGGGGTATGTTCTGAGGTATAGTTTCTTCACTTGAGCCTGGAGAAATTCATATTGTTTGTAGCAAAGACTTCAGCTAAAAGCAAAGCCTGACTGTACTCCCAGAATCATAACCACAAAAGACCATGGGAACCCACTGGCTGCTTTAGCTAACCCCCTGGACCAGAGTGCACTTGACTTTCTGCAGGATAATCTCCAGTAGATCTTCCCATTTATTCTTACATGTCTTAAGTAATGGGATTTCCACAGCTTCCTTTGGGAAGGGATTCTTAAAGTCAAACAGGCAGGGTACTTTTTCCTGATATTGAACAGCCATTTTTCCTTGTCTTAACTTCATCCCTGATATCCTGGGGAATAAATATGCCTTCAGCATTGTCCTTTTCTCTTAGTGTTTACTGATGCATTTACTGTGCATACTTATGGTACAACTTCAGCTTCTGTGTACTCAAGCTGCAGAGATCAAGAAATGTCTAAGAAATGCCATGACAAATAAAGGCTCTGCCATCTGGCAGGCATAAACATAAATGAGATGTGAGCCTAAAATCTCAATAAAAAAAGGATCATCATCAATCCACCCTCCACGTAAAGTCCTGCGACAACAGCAGAATTACTCTGCCTTGAGTGATGTTCTGCCAATGGGACCCTGAATGCACTGTGATTAATTTTCACAATCTAATGAGTTCTCCTCCAAAATGATTTTATGAAACTCCAAATTTATTTTATCATATGTATCTTCAATTTCATTCACCCCACCTGCAATACTTTTTTTTTTATTTTATTGGGCTACACTGTGGAAGTGGGTACCTGGCATATAAATTCTCATTGTACAAACTTTTGAGAGTTCAGAATTCACCAGCCTTTTCCTTTAGGTAGAGGAGACAAAGTGGACTCACTGATGAATATGGGAAGATTTAAGTATCATTTGACTGCTAGCCAGAAGGTTGGCAATTCAAACCCCCTTTTCTTTTTTTAACAGATTAAAGAATGAAGACTTAAAGAGAAAAGGTCTGATACTCAATCCAGTGCACCTTTTTATTTCATTCCTTAAAAATTACATTTATTCAACAAATAAATAAATAAAATTACATTTATTAAACACCTACCAAATGGCACAGAAATAAAAGATGTAATCCCTATCCTGAAGGAGCTCTCAGACTAGTGGAGGCAACAAACAAAAAACTACAATTATGATTAATAAGCACTAATAAGTACCAGGTGGTTTAGGAATACACAGGAGGGACATTAATCTTTCAATTCCTGACTTCCCTCCAATCCATTCTTCAGATTGCAGTCAAAGTGATTTTCTAAAAACATGTATGTGATCAGGTCATTCCCCTGCTTTGAAAATTTCAAGGACTTCCTGTGAACTCTAATAAAGTCAAACATATTGTGGCACACACAGGCACACAAGATCTGATCTTGCCTACCTGTGCAATTTCAACTGTCATTTTATGGTCCATCACATTCCAGGTCCACTGACCTGTTCCCAGTTGCTAGAATGCACCATGTTTGTCTTTCTTTGTCAAGGCCTTCCTGTCTGAAATTATTTCCTCTGCCCACCCTCCACCCCACTTTGCTATGACTTCCTACCATATCACCTATTCTACCTGGCTGGAGCTCTGGTGGTGTCATGCCTAAGGCATTTAACTGCTAATCAGAAGGCTGGCAGTTCAAACCCACCAGCCACTCCTCAGAAGGAAGATTGAGCAATCTACTTCTGCAGAGATACTGCCTCAGAAACCCAACGAGGGGTCACTATGAGTCGGGACCTACTCAACAGCAGTTAGTTTAGAGGCTCTCTGTCATTCTTCAAGTATTAGTTCAATTATCTCCTCATAAAGTACTTCCTCCTGTTTGCAATCAGTCCCCAACTTCACCCCCTTAATCACTTCATTGTTCTGTTTGTGTCCTTTAACACTTTTTGCTCTATATTTATTTGTATGTTTTCATGTTTAATAGTTGTCTTTCCAAACTATTGGTGTTAGCACTTATTATTAAATATAAGTTCCATTGATCATAAGAATCTTTATGTTTTTTAAAAATACATTTAATTGAAATATAATTTATGTACAGTGAATACACAAAACTACAGTGACATGGATGAATGCATTTTTTCCAGTGTTCGCTCCCCTCCCTTCCCACCCCTGCTAACCCACAAAGTTTCCTTCCATATATAAACCTTTCCTTGACTTTTTACAATAATGAACTAATACTATATTTGTGTTTCTGTGATTGACTTACTTCACTTAGCATAATGTCCTCCAAGTTCATACAACTTATGTGGTGCTTTGCTGATTGCATAATATTCCATTGTGTGTATGTACCATAGTTTGGTTATCTATTCTTCTGTTGATGGTCACCTAGATTGTTTCCATCTTTTTGCTATCGTAATAGTGCTTCAATGAACATGAGTGTGCATATATCTGTTCTTGTCCTGGCTCTCAGTTCTTCAGGCTATATACCTAGTAATGGAGTGGCTGGGTCAAATGGTATTTCTAATTCCAGCTTTTTAAGGAATCACCATACTGCTTTCCACAGTGGTTGTACTATTTTACAGTCTCACCAGCAGTGTATGAGAGTCTCAATTTCTCCACATCCTTGCTAGCATCTGTTATTTTCTGTCTTGTTGAACTTTGCTATTAGTGCTGGGGCAAGACGGTATCTCATTGTTGTATTGATTTGCATCTTTCTAATGGCTAATGATTGTAAGCATTTCTTCATGTATTTGCTGGCTGCCTGAATATCCTCTTGAGTGAAAGAGTCCATCCTTTTCTATGTTCTGGAATAGTTTGAATGAGATTGGGGTCATTTGTTCTCTGGATATTCAGTAGAATTTGCCAGTGAAACCATCTGGGTTGAGGGCTTTAAGAATCTTATATGTTTTATACACAAAACACTTGGTTCAGTGCCTGCACAGACTAGCTCAGCAAATACACCTACTCTTCCCTTATCAACTACCTCATTATGCATATTTACAATCATAGTAAAAAATTTACTATTGAACTATATTTTGCACATTAATAACATACATCTGGTAGCAACAAACATTGAGTTGTGAGGCAAGAGTTAACACTGGCTATAACTGGCTATAACAGTTAAGGTTAAGTAACAACTTGGCTGGGGCATGATTCTCAGTGGTTTGACAGTTACGTAATAATGTAATTTGGCAGTTATGTAATGATGAAATTCAGCAGTTAGTGATGATGTATTGATCCTCCATTTTGTGATCTTCTGTGATCAAGCTAACCATGTTGATAAGTGCCGAATGGGTGTACTTGCTGGAGAATGGCTTCCTGAGGAGATGGCAGTACAGTTGAGTCTTGAAAGATAGGCTGGAGTTAGTGAAAAAAAGAAAGGCAGTGCATTTTTGCAGCAGGTAAAACATATACAAAGGTCTAGATGCATGAGCAAGCCTGACCAAACAGGAGAACTAGGTTATCCTGTGTTGCTTGGATAAGGTACAAATGAGGCAAGGAGGGAGGTGATGCATATGCCTGCTAAGGAACGTGGAAATCCTCCCACAGACCCTTATATTTCCTTCAAGTTCAAAATCAAGATTCTTCGATATCATTATACAATGTTTCTTCCTGCTTTGAATTTCTTCAGCATTTATTTATAGACTGTACAGTACTCCAAGTAGGATGGCGTTCACTCATATCTATCAAGCCCTTGCAGGAAAAAGATGATACCTTCAAAAGGCATCATTGAAAAGAGTTTATTGATGGGACCATTCACAAAGGTGTGGGCAGAGTTAAGGGAATTCACTGAGGATAGTGAAACACCTGAGCACTGGTAATGGCTGGAAGCCTTTATCTCTGTCATCAGTTCTCCAGCAAGACTATTCCTGCCTCAGGGCCATTACATTTGCTGTTTTCTCTGCTTCCAATGTTCTTTCCCCAAATAGCTATGCAGCTGGTTCCTCTACTTCTTTAATTCTTTAGCTAAATGTCACCTTGGTCTTGCCTATCTAAAATCATTACAAAGCAAAATAAAACAAAACTTTACTCCCCCTTTCCTGCTTTATTTGCCTAAGCACTTATCAGAGTCCTTGGGGGTGCAAATTGTTAACACACTCAGCTGCTAACCTAAAGGTTGGTGGTTCAAGTCCAACCAGAGGTATTTTGGAAGAAAGGCCTGGCAATCTACTGCCGAAAAATTCTGTAATAGAAAACCTATGGAGCACAATTCGACTCAAACACACATGAGATAGCCATGAGTTGGAGTCAACTCAACAGCAACTGGTAACAGGTAAGCACATATCATTGTAACATACCATGCATTTTACATTTTTACCTTATATACTGTCTATCTCCCCTTGCAGAATGTAAGCACCATAACGGTAGGCTTTTGGCCTGTTTTGTGCAATATTGTATGCTAGCTCCTAATACAACACTTCACACGTGTCGTTAGTTGCCATCAAGTCAGTTCCTATCAGGACAATCCCATATGTGCAGTGTAAAACTGCTCCACAGAGTTTTCAAGGCTGTGTCCTTTCAGCACTGAATTGTCAGGTGTGTCTTCCAAGGTACTTCTGAATGAGTTCAAACCACCAGTCTTCCAGCTAATAGTTAAGTGCTTACCCATTTGTACCACCCAGGAATTTCTGCTTCACAGAGGAAGTATCTATACTAATAAAGATATGTTGAACAAATGTTAGCAGTGCAATAATGCCTATCTCAGAAGTAGGCATAAAATATATATTTTGACCTGACTCATGGAATATTTTTACTATAATCTTATAATACAAGGAGAATATATGGCCATATTTGCTCTAGATAGCCTCATGAGTCCCTATCCTCCTCCCTTGGGTTTCCATCAACTAGATTAGCGCAAGTTTTACGTACTTTCCAAAGTTCTTGGATTCCCTAAGACTGTTCTAAGACCAGCAGTGGAGTTGGATAGTTCTTCAGGTTTTCATATTTAAATATCATGTAAACTCTCTAATCACCTTTGCTCTGGTTCTGTGCCCACTGAGCACCATGATAACCTATTCCTATTTTCATTCATTCCATCCATTCATTTAAGAAATGCTTATTGAGCATCTACCACGTACCAAAAAAATCTAAAGACTGATGATATATAACAGTGAACAAAGAAGACAAAGTCCCTATTCTCAATCCAAAACTAAAAATAAATTTGGCCAGGTGGTGATAAGTGCTACAAAGAAAAATAAGGTAGTGTAAATGATAGACAGTTATAGAAAATGCTACATTATATAAACGAAGAAAAGCCTTTCTGAGAGGATGATATTTGAGCAGGACAAGCTGAACCCCACCTGTACCTCCTACCTTGAGGTCATTGGTGACATGCAGGATACACCATGGGATGACTGCCCACGCACCTAGAGATTTGGCAGGAGCTGGAGGTGCTATCCTGCACCAATCATGCAAGCTTTCAGGTCAACAACAAACTTCCACAATTCCTAGCACCCTGCCCATCTTTAGAGACAAGGGAAAAAACTAGTTGCTGCTTTCCCATCTAAATCTTGGGCAAAATGTACCTTGTAGCTAACACTAACCTGAAACCATATGGAGAAAAGAATTTGGTACATACTTTCAGTTAAGCTAAGTTGAAAGAGTACAAAGCCACCATAATGATTTAAATATGAAACAGTTATATAACACTTGTAATGTACGTGCCAGGCATGATTCTAGACCCTTTAGCTAAATTTACTAATTCTAAACTACTAAATTACTAGTAATTCTTAATTACTGAATTTACTAATTCTAACATCAGCTTCACAAGATGCATACTTCTATTTGCCCAAGAGTGCCTAACAAACATGAACTGGTAAACAGCCAGTAAGTGAAGGAACTAGAATTTGACACCAGGCAGTCTGGCTCCAGAGTCTACAATCTTTTTTTTTTTTTTTTTTTTTCAGTTTAGTTTAAGAGTTTGTTTTACATTCAATGTTAGTGTACAATTAGTTTCACTCCCCATTTACCATGTCCAACCCTAACCCAGTCTCCTCCCCTCTCTGTCCAGTAACCTTCCTCCTGTGCCCCTCTTAGTTATGCTCTCCTGTATGTCCTGCACTTCCTCAGTGTGAGTGTTGCCCCTCTGGTGCCCTGTGGTCTATTTTTCTAAGGGATGTATTACCTTAGAGTATGTGGGTGTGTCATCCTGGGTTGAGTGGTCTGCATGTACATCTTGTTAACTATTGGACTGAGAGCCAGCCCCTGGAGGTGAGTTTTATTTCAGGCATAGAATATATTCCAGGGCCATAGTATTGGGGGTCTCACAAGACTCCATCTGACCAGTAATTCTGGTCATTATTGAGTTTTTGGATTTTGTTCCACATTGTTCCTCCCACTGTATCCAGGATCTCCATATTTGATCCTTTCCTGAGTGATTGGCATTGGTACCCGGGCACCACCTAGTTCTGGTCTTGAGGGCTATCATGTCCTAGGGCCGATTGCTTTCAAATGTCATTTGTTTTTTATTGCACTCTTCTTTGCTTCCGATGATAGGAGACCATTAGCTGCATCTTAGATGGCCTTTTGAAAGCTTTTAAGACCCCAGTCGCTACTCACCAATGTAGGATGGGGAACAAGGCTTTTATGTATTTTGCTGTGCCAATTGAGTCTGGTGTCCCCCAGTACTATGGTCCTGAGATGGTGGATCTGTTTGATCTCTTTCCCATAGTGTCTGGTTGTCTGTGAGGGATTACTCTGTGTCTGACTTCTATTGTTTCTGTTGCAGGTATTTTGCATCATTGGTGTCTGTGCAAGATTAGCCTCAGCTGAATCTGTCCTTGGTCTAGGGTATACTTCTGTTCACTAACCCCCGTCTGATTATCTCAGGTGTTTATGTGTTTATCTGTAGCCTGGTGTTTGGTGTTAATGGCAATGCAGTACTGTGGACACATTGGTTGGTATTAGCATCTGTTGTCTATCTTTTATGTGCACAATTCAATGTCCTCCCATTTCCTAATATTATCATGGTGGTCACAGACTCTTTCTGTATATCCTTCCCCTTACCCACATCAGCATGTGGGCCCCAACTAGCCCAAACTTAATCCCTTCCCTTCCCTCCCCATCCCTCCCCATCCCAGTAACCTACAAAGTGGGTTCCCTTTCCCAACCAAACCCTTCTTTGTCTTTTTACAGTAATGAGCTCATACAGTACTTGTCTTTCTGCAATTGACTTATTTCACTCAGCATAACATCCTCTAGGTTCATCCATGTTGTGAGATGATTCGTGTATCCCTCATTGTTCTTTAATATAGCATAGTATTCCATTGTGTGTATGTACCATAATTTGGTTATCCACTCATCCATGGATAACTCATGGGCATTTAGGTTGCATCCATCTCTTTGCTATAGTGAATTGTGCTGCGATGAACATGGGTGTACATATGTCTGTTCATGCGCTGTCTCTCACCTCTTTAGGATATATTCCTAGTAATGGAATTTCTAGATCAAATGGTATTTCTATTTTCAGGTTTTTTAAGGTTTGAAACTCCATACTGTATGCCACAATGGTTGCACCATTTTACAATCCCACCAGCAGTGCACAAGAGTTACCATCTCTCTGCAAACTCTCCAGCATTTGTTATTTTCTGACCTGTTGAACTTTGCTAGTATTGCCGGGGTGAGATGATATCCCATCGTTGTTTTGATTTCCATCTCTCTAATGACTAATGATCCCGAGAAATTTCTCATGTGTTTGTTGGCTGCCAGTATATCTTCTTTGGTGAAGTGTCTGTTCAAGTCTTTTGCCCATTTGTGAACTGGGTTATTTGTCTTTTTGGTGTTGAGGAGTTAAAGTTTTCTACAGATTTTGGAGATACGTCCTTTATCAGATATGTCTTAGGCAAGTATTTTCTCCCAATCTGTAGATTCTCTTTTTACTCTTCTGACAAAGTCTTTCAATGCACATAAGAATTTAACTTTTAAAAGGTCCCAGTCTATTGGTATAATGACAGACACATAAACCAATGGAATAGAATTGAAAACCCAGAAATAGATCCATCGACCTATCTTTGATTTTTGATCTATGATCTTTGATCTTTGATCTATGATCTTTGACAAAGGGCTGAAATCTGTTAAACGGGGAAGAGAATGTTTGTTTAATAAATGATGCTGGCAAAACTGGTTATTCATTTGCAGAAAAATGAAACAAGATCTGTACCTCACACCATACACAAAACTCCAGATGGATCAAAGACTTAAATGTGAAACTTAAAATTATAGAGCTCCTCAAGGAAAAACTAGGGGCAAATTTAGGGGCCCTAATATATGGCATAAATGGATTATCAAGCATAACCCAAAATGTACAAACAGCAGAAGACAAACTAGATGAATGGGACCTTCTAAAAATTAAATTTTTATGTGCTTCCAAAGACTTCTCCAAAAGAGTCAAAAGAAAACCTACAGATTGGGAAAAAATATTTGGCAATGACATAGCTGACAAGGGACTTATCTCTAGAATTTATAGAAAACTCCAACACCTTAATAACAAAAAGACAAATAATCCAATTTAAAAATGGCCAGAAGACATGAATAGACACTTCCCCAAGGAGGATATTCAGGGAGCCAAAAAACATATGAAGAAATGCTCACAATCATTAGCCATTAGAGAGGTGCAAATCAAAACAATGAGATACCATCTTGCCCCAGCACTACTAGCAAAGTTCAACAAGACAGAAAATAACAAATCCTGGCAAGGATGCAGAGAGATTGGCACTCTCATACACTGCTGGTGGAATTGTAAAATGGTACAACTACTGTGGAAAGCAGTATGGTGATTCCTTAAAAAGTTGGAATTAGAAATACTATTTCACCCAGCCATTCCATTACTAGGTATACATCCTAAAGAAGTGAGAGCCATGACAAGAACAGACATATGCACACTCATGTTCATTGCAGCACTATTTACAGTAGTCAAAAGATGGAAATAAAATAAGTGTCCATCAACTGAGGAATGGATAACCAAACTTTGGTACATACACACAATGGAATACTATGCAATCCTAAAGAATAACCTAGAATCTACAAAACACAGCAGAACGTGGATGAACTTGGAGGACATTATGCTAAGTGAAATAAGTCAATCACAGAAGGACAAATAATTGTGTTAGTCCATTATTATAAAAGTCAAGGAAAGGTTTATCTATGGAAGGAAATTTTCTTTGTTGGTTACCAGGGGTGGGAGGGGAGGGGAAAGAGCACAGTTAGATAGATAGAGATAAGTATTGATTTGGGTGAAGAGAAGGGCAATGTACCTAATTTGAGTGATCAATATGGTGGCATTGAGGAAGAGGAAAACATAGAGAGGTACATGGGAGGTATAGACAACAAAGATGAACCCTTTTGCACATACAGTACTACGTTGTTAATGAAGGCAAACATGGGTATATGGGTGGATAGATGGATGGACAGGCTGAACTAGTAGGTATGTCTATGAAGCAGGGAGTGTATCCAAGACCATGTATAGGGTTGGCAGACAATGGTCCTATGAGTGTATTTGTATAATATAAATTCCCAGGTGTATAGTAGAGCTGACAAGGGACAAGGTTGCAGTCACTTCTTAGTCACAGCCAGCTACCCAGAGGGACCGAGTAGCTGAACCTGTGGGCTCAGGATCATAGTCACAAGGGACATCAAGCTCAATTGGCATAACATACTATACAAAACATTGTTCCAACTCCTACTTTGGCAAGTAGCAACTGGGACCTTGAAAGCTTGCAAGCAACCATCTAGATACAACGATGGGTCTCTGTTAAAAGGGCAAGGAGGCCATATCTTCTGACCTCCTCTAACCACATAAAAGGAAGACAGAATCACTATCAGTAGCCCAAGGTCCATTCCTGCAAGGCCAGACATGCTGCCTCCCTCCAGCCCTTACACCAACTGTTCCTCCTCCAGCACCCAAAGCCTATCTGCTGGGTTCAATAATTCACTGCAGTGGCCACACAGAACTCACATGTTATGGGGTTTATTAAGGAAGCACCAGGCTACAATTAAAGTTCAGGAACAACATTCAGTCTCTCTCCTAGCCCTCCATCTTTCACCCAACAGTCTCTTTCTGTCTCTCCCAGCAATGTGTGTCTCTCAGTGTCTCTTTCTCAGCAGTGCATGTCTCTAGGTGTCTCTTTCTCTCAGCAACAAGGCTTCCTCAGCCAGAGGTCAGAGAGAGACTTCTGCCTCTAGGAGGCCTCCTTTTGAGCCTGGTTGTTGTTGTTGTTGTTAGGTGCCGTTGAGTCATTTCCGACTCTTAGTGACCCCATGCACAGCAGAACGAAACACTGCCCGATCCTGCGCCAGCTCCATGATCCCTGCTATACTTGAGCCCATCATCACAGCCACCGTGTCAATCCATCTCGTTGAAGGCCTTCCCCTCTTTCATCGACCCTCCACCCTACCAAGCATGACATCCTTCTCCAGGGAAT
>NW_006922277.1:221369-222610 GCF_000298275.1 Orycteropus afer afer | reverse complement strand
CATCTCGTTGAAGGCCTTCCCCTCTTTCATCGACCCTCCACCCTACCAAGCATGACATCCTTCTCCAGGGAATGGTCCCTTCTGACAACATGACTAAAGTAGGTGAGACGAAATCTGGACATTCTTGCTTCCAAAAAGCATTTCGGGTGCACTTCCTTGAGTCTGGTAGAGTGGCCAAACAAGCCAATCATAGCATCAGAATTCTAAGCACCTGAGAGAGCAACCTTCCCAGAACATTGCTTTGTGCCACTCCACACAGAGATACCCCAGTGGATAACATTTACAATCAGGAGCTCCTCAGTTGCTCGCAGCAAATTCCACCACAGAGTTTACAAAAACTTATGGCTAGAAAAGACATACCAGGTAATTTACTACAGCACAGTCTATCCTCATCCAGAGCAAAGAAGAATGAAGAAAACCAAATATTCATGGAAAGAATTAGTCCTAGAGACTGGTACACCATGTGATCTACAACCTATATGACTACAAGACCAGAAGAGCTAGATGGTGCCTGGCTACTACAGTCAACCACTCAGAGGGGGATCTATGTTGGAGATCCTGGATAGAGAGGGAGAACAATGTGGAACAAAACTCAAAATTATTTGGAGAAAAAAAAAGTGGGCGGGGGGACTAAGTTTTCTGGTCTGATAGAGCCTGGTGGAACCACTGAGACTATGGCCCCCAGCTGCACTTCAGGTCTGGAATTGAACCCACACCTGTGGCTTCCAGCCAAACAAATTACCGGCATAGGAGTGGAACATTTACCTGAAGTAGATACACTCGTTGGAAAGAACAATCATCGGGGGAAGAAGGGCTGTTTATGCACAAGGAGATAGCTCAGGGGGCAGGAGTGCATGGAGGGATGGACACAGGGAAGAAGTGACTGTCGGGAGGAAGTGGGAGGGGAGCTGTTGCATTGTGGTGAATTGTGGTCAATGACATGAGACAAAGTGTATGTGAACTGCTGTATGGAAAGTGAATTTGCTCTGTAAATTTTCACACAAATCACAATAAAAAAAATAAATTAAATTTAAAAAAAAAGAAGTCCCAGTCATCTAGCTTCTCTTCTACTTCCTGTGCATTCTGGGTTATGCTTGATAGTCTATTTATGCCTTATATGAGGGTATGCATATTTGTCCCTATTTCATCTTTGACAAATTTTATAATTTTGGGTTTTACATTTAAGTCTTTGATCCACCTTGAGTTTGTTTTTGTGTATGGGCTGAGGTATGGGTCTTGTT